>NC_133471.1:17994608-18294608 GCF_048565385.1 Saimiri boliviensis | reverse complement strand
TACCAAAATCAACTCCAGATGGATTAAAGACTTAAACATCAAACCTAACACCATAAAAACCCTAGAAGAAAATCTAGGCAAAACCATTCAGGACATAGGCATAGGCAAGGACTTCATGACCAAAACGCGAAAAGCAATGGCAACAAGAGCCAAAATAGACAAATGGAACCTAATCAAACTCCACAGCTTCTGCACAGCAAAAGAAACAGTCAGTAGAGTGAATCGGCAACCAACAGAATGGGAAAAAACTTTTTGCAGTCTACCCATCTGACAAGGGGCTGATATCCAGAATTTACAAAGAACTAAAGCAGATCTACAAGAAAAAAACAAACAATCCCATTCAAAAGTGGGCGAAGGATATGAACAGACACTTTACAAAAGAAGACACACAAGAGGCCAACAAACATATGAAAAAATGCTCATCATCACTGGTCATTAGAGAAATGCAAATCCAAACCACATTGAGATACCATCTCCCACCAGTTAGAATGGTGATCATCAAAAAATCTGGAGACAACAGATGCTGGAGAGGATGTGGAGAAACAGGAACACTTTCACACTGTTGGTGAAAGTGTAAATTAATTAATCCATTGTGGAAGACAGTGTGGCAATTCCTCAATGACCTAAAAATAGAAACCCCATTTGACCCAGCAATCCCATTACTTCATATACATCCAAAGGTTTATAAATCATTCTACTATAAGGACACATGCACACGAATGTCCATTGCAGCACTGTTTACAATAGCAAAGACCTGGAACCAACCCAAATGACCATCGATGATAGACTGGACAGAGAAAATGTGGTACATATACACCATGGAATATTATGCAGCCATCAAAAACGATGAGTTTGTGTCCTTTGTAGGTACCTGGATGAACCTGGAAACCATCATTCTCAGCAAACTGACACAAGAGCAGAAAATCAAACACCACATGTTCTCACTCATAGGCTGGTGTTGAACAATGAGAACACATGGACACAGGGAGGGGAGCACTACACACTCGTGTTCTTTTGGAGGAAGTGGGGAAGGGACAGAGTTGGGGAGAGATAGAATGGGGAGAAATGACTGATACAGGTGAGGGAAAGGAAGGCAGCAAACCGCAATGCTATGTGGGTACCTATGCAACAATCTTGCATGTGGTTCACATGTATCCCAAAACCTAAAATGTAATTAAAAAAAAAAAAAAAAAAAAAAAAAAAAAAAAAAAAAAAAAAAAAAAAAACCTCTAAGAATGCTCTATTCTAACTTAGCTTGAAATAAAAAAATAGCATTTATACACAAATATTTCCCAAACTCCTAGAAATGTAGAAACTGATATAAATATTCTTCAAGTTCACACAATTTTCATAAAACATAGTTAAATAAGATCAATTTAATATTTTTCGTATAATAAAACAACTATGCTTTCAGAGCTATCACTATTGAATATAAAAAAACAAATTTTTATTCTTCTTGAGTTCTACTCAAATAAGCTAATATTATACTTACTAGATACTTAAAATCTTAAAACTTATAGATTGATTCTGATTAAGTTCTTATTCTTATAAAAATATTTCAATAATAATTTTTTACAGTACATCTGCCTAATAATAGTTTCCAAAGTACATTTGGTAATCTTTAACCTTAAAATTAGGCTAAATAAAAGATTTGCATTAAATATCTAGATCATTTATAAATAAGATACAATACTAAATCATTAATTACTAAACATAACTAATTCAATTTTATATAGTTTTGTCCCCTATTTTTATAGAGAGAATAAACATATTTTGGCCTCTTAATAAACTTTTTTTTTTTTTTTTTTTTTGTCTACAACACTGAGAAATTGTACTATGAGGAAACATCACTCTAGATGTTGGGAGATCGTATACACATACATTTTCTAATCTACTATAGAATGTTAATATATGACAATTTAAAATTGTCTACTTCCTAGTTTACTCTGGGAAATAAAGATTACTAAGTGTTAAAAATATAATCTATACATAAATAAAATAAATAGACAAGTAAAAAGAGATATCTAACCTTCCCTGTGTTATATTTGAATTGGTAAAATGTTATGTTTTCAGAAATTATATAAAATTTCTGAAAATTTATTAATGTTCTCCTTATCCATGCTATGTGCTGGTATAGAGTTATGAGTCATATTTTCAATTATTATTTTAAATGTCATATACCACTGAAAAAATTTAATATCCTTGTCTATTGTGGTATAATGAACTCTCATCAGATCTTTTGTCATAATCATTTCATGCTTTTTGTCATTTAGATATTGTTTAGCCTTGATGCTTTCCTACAAGCTCCTGCAATCAGCTATGGATCAGAGTGCTGGTCTACAACACAAGACTCCGTCTGAGACTCACAGAAAAGACTATGACAGGTACTCTGGTTACAGGCTTCTGATGATATTGCTCAAATAACTTTAAGACCATACGCTTGACTCAGTGAAGCTGTCCAGAAGTCTAGTTGAGAAACTGATGGGTTCATGACACTGCTAACCCAATATTCAGCAAGACTGGAATTGAGTACATGGTACTGAATAAACTGATGAAAATTGATTACAATTTTATAGATTCTTTTCAGCATTGCTAGTTCTTTAATGTTACAGTTTCTGGATTTAAGAAATCTCTTTCTCTTAAGCTAACTATAAATCACAATTAAGATTACATTTATTTAAATAGAAATGAAGCATTTATCTTTTTTCTCAACTGATTTCTCCAGAATTTTGAAATTCTTACTGAAGACTCTTATTTTCATGACAATATTGTTTTTAGCAGAAGTCCAAAAAGAATCTGTTCACCTTAGAACAGGACATAATTGGAAACTTTGTTTATATTATCAAGGCTTTTACTGGAATATCGTATTTAGCAATAATGTACCTAAGACCAGTTATGATCAGCAATTTTAAGGAACTAAGGTTGATTTTTAGGTACCCAATTTTTACAAAGCAGTCTGAGAAAAGCCAGCGTGATATCTAGATTACAAGATTCACATCCTTACAGTTTAGTAAGAAAGATCTTTTCCTTGCAGGCCCAGAAATTTGGGGATAGTTTGGGCGATTCAAGAAGGGAGGAATTCACTCAAAGGTATTAGGACTGCTGCTGAAATTTGATAGTATGTTCTGGGTTTGGCCTTTAGCCTCAATAAGGCCTTTAAAACTCCAATCTGAGATACTGTAGGAAACCTTGCAGCAAAGAAGCTTGAAAGCACCTATGTGGTCAGCTCCTGTTCTTGCTGCACTTACATAAATAATCAGGCAAAATCTAACAAAACTAGACTTATTTTAAAAACAAGAATAATCTTTGATTATCTATGATCAAAAATGATGGTTACTACAGAGACAAATTTTAAATTTCAATGAAAAACTCAACCAGGCATGGTGGCACATGCCTATAATTTCAGCACTTTGGAAGGCCAAGAATTCAAGACCAGCCTGGGCAACACGACAAAACCCCGTCTCTACTAAAAATACAAAAATTAGCTGGGCATGATGACATGTGCCTGTGGTCCCAGCTAATCAAGAGCTGAGGAGGGAGGCTTTCTTGTATCCAGGAGATAGAGGGTGAAGTAAGCTGAGCAATCCAGCCTCAGCCATAGAACCAGACCCTGTTTCCAATTTTTTTTTTTTAAATAGGAAAATTATCACCCTTGTGGGTTATCAGATTCCAGTCTTATTTCTTATCTTTGGGCTATTTTTACCTCTTTGTAAACTGGATCCTGCCATCTGATGAATTTTATTATATGATGATACATGTGGAACAAGCAGCCAAGTATTGTGTCCCCTATTAATGTATCGATTGTCAGATAATTTGAAGGCCTCTAACCCTGGAATAAAGAAGAGGAAGATTTGGTCCCCAAAATGCATAACCAAATTGTAAGACATTTATACAATGAAATACTATTTTGCCATAGAAAGGAACAAGCTATAAACTCACATGAAAACATGAGTGATCTTTTATGCACATTGCTAAGTGGAAGAAGACAGTGTGAGGGGAATCCTCACAATGTGACCTTATTTAGTGAGATTCTAGAGAAGGGAAACTACACAGATGGGAAACCATTGACTGCATGGAGTGGGGGTTTTACGTGTTCCATGTGATATTTTAATGGTATATACCTGCCACTATCCATTTGTAAAAAAATGCAGAATTTTACAGCTAAATGGGTAAAACAAACTCTATTCAAATTAAGTAATATTATTCAAGATGTGAAGTATCCCAGCACAGATTCATAATGTGAAAAATAATTTAACTATGTTACAAATTACAATGGTTTGGATGTTATTCGTTTCTGCAAAAACTCATGTTGAAATTTGACCCCCAAGTTGGCAGTGTGGGGAGGTGGGGCCTAGTGGAAGGTGTTTGGATTATGGAGAATGATCCCTCACGAACAGATTAATGCCCTCCCATGGGAATGAGTTCTGTCTGCTCTCACAGGAATGGATTAATCCCTGCAAGAGTATATCGTCAAAAAGAGTTTTGCTTCCTTGTCTTCCCTCGTGCTTTCACTCTTGCTGTGATCTCTGGTGCACCCCTTGCTCCCCTTCCACTTTCCACCATGAGGTGAAAAATACTGAGGCCCCACCAGATGCAACTGCCCAATCTCGGATATTCCAGCCACCAGCATTGTGAGCCAAATGAACCTTCTTTACTTACAAATTACCCTACCTCAAGTATTGTGTTACAGAAGCACAAAATGGACTAAGACACAAATGTGGGAAACAACTCTCTGAAGGTGTAGGGAAAATGGTGCTGACCTAATCTCTTTAACAATGAATAGATCTGTAGGCTGAAGGAAAATAAACTATACTTCATCATTGGATTCCATTTTATAAAGTTCTTTCCAACAGAGATAATGGTGAACAATTGTAAAACCACAGTATCTGTATCTGGAATCAGACAATGAGTTATATAAGTTGAAGATGGTAGGAACCAGGTCCCTCAGTGTTGAAGTGGGAAGTTATAAATTAGCAAGGGGAGAAGGGTAGAAAGATTCATGTGATAGTAGATCAGAGGTGAAGACATCAACATAAACATATGTTTAGTTTAATACAGATACATCCAGTTCCACATCAAAACCTTCCTAACTAGGTGTGTATAGGTAGGTGACATACACACATATACTTCCTAGCATTGCTAATGAGAGAGAAGACACAATGTGCTCACTCAGAAGCCAGATATAAGTTTTCCTACCATTCTGAAAGCAATCAGGCTCTTTGAAAAAATGTCTGATACTAGAACTGGGACAGCAAATATATAAGCCAGGATAATCTTGAAGTATCAGAAAGTAAGTACTAAAAAAAATGAAATATGTCAAAGGAAAATTGGAGCCAATAAAAAGAACTACTGCTGGCCAACACAGGAATGAACTGTTCAACATAATGCTGCAGTGTTTAATACTAACTAAAGCTTCAAGTAATTATCTAGGTGTCTCCATTTGTATGTGTAGGTGAATAAACAAATGGAGTTGAATAGAAATCTCCTTTGCAAAAGAATTCCAAATACTTAATGTAGACACTCAGCCATCTAGAAGGTGGAGCTAACGCCTCACACCATGAATATTGGCTTTATGTATGTGTATATTTATTTTTCACATATTTTTCTTGTGCTGTGGAGGTGTTCTTGGTTAATTCCCTAAAATGCTGTTCACCTTAGACCAAGAAAAAAAAATAACCTAACAGATTCTATTTCAATTCATGAATAAATATTTTAACAAGAGTGACTTTGTAAAAATATGTTCCAATGGCTGATTGACTCATTATGACTGGATCACTTATTCCAAATTTTTCTTGTTTATATATATTTTTTCAGTGTCTCCCTTTTAGCCATAATACATCAGAATCAAATATTGGCCACTAAGAAAAAATATTCAAGCAAGAAACGAACGTAAAACAAACTTGTGACCATGATAATTCAATGTTTCACCACAACATTTTCTAAAACAGAAAAGTTTAAAAGGTTATTCAAAGTCAATTTCCTCAATAAGGCTTTACAGAAAATGAGGAAACTGGAGAAACAAAATTGGCAGGACATCCTATGAGTGATTTTAGATGTTTCTATGTTTTATGGAGAAAAAATACTTTACCTTTAAAATAATCACAAAGAATTATTGGAAACCCAAACTCTGGAATGTTTCCAAATTTAGTTGAACTTCTATGTAATTATTTAGCTAGTCATGAAGTTGATACCTTTTAAAAAATCTCTGCCTTGTTTGTGTAATAAAATACATAACAAATAATTAATGTTCATAGGAAAACATGTTAGACCTTGTGAAAAATACATACATATGTGTATATATATATATATATATATATATATATATATATATATATATATGTATGTATATAGGACCTAAAACCACTAAGCTAAAGGGAGAAGTCAAGCTCACCCAGATAAATGCATATCTGATTGCCTCATTTGGAAAGGATAATCAGCAACTCAAAAGAATGAACCCATTCATCTTTATCTACCTATGACCTGGAAGTCCCCCATTTGGCCTTCTCTTCAAGTTGTCTCACCTTTCTGGACTGAACCAATGTACATCTTACACATAATTATTGATGTCTCATGTCTCCCTGAAATGTGTAAAATCAAGCTGTGCTCCTACACCTGGGCATATGTTGTTGGGACCTCAGCAGGATACATCACGGGTGTGGGACTCCTCAAATTTGGCAAACTAAACTCCCTAAAAAAATTTAAGACCTGTCTCAGATTTTTGGGGTTCATACATGTAATGTAGGATGCTAACATTTGTAAAACACACATTATTCTATCTACTATTAAAACTATACTGCCAATTAACCTTAGACTTTCTCAACAACAAAAACAAAAAATGTTGATGAGGTATGAATAATATATTTAAACTTAAATAGTGTTGCAAGTTTTAATATGCCTACTTTACATTTTTTAATATGCCTGTTTTGACTACTTTAATGCTTTAAGACAAATTAGTAATTAAAACATTGATAAAAGTGTTTACGGGGGTGGACAAGTTTCCTCCAGCTTCAGACTTTGAGTGACTTGAAAGGCACCTTCCCAACCCCAGCTTTCATTTCAGCTGTCCTGATGGTGGCTCTAAGTGTTTCTCCTTTCTTTGTATGTAGACCTCACCCCCAAAACAAACCCAAATCTTACAGTATGTTAGGACACACTATGATGATGAGTAGCCAAAGCCTCAAGCAAGGGATGCTTCTGAAAACAAGACTTGTAGAATATAATGTGTGAAAGTAAAGCCAGTGTCCTAGCTCCTTCCTCTGCACACGGGGAGCAGACATGAAGCTTTTTCCTCACCTTCCTCACGTGGCCTTCAGCCACGTCTCCCCAAGTCAGACTTGAGGAGAACAAAACTTTGGTCTTCACTGTTGGCATGCTACCAGGTGCTCCGAAGCCACGGCCTCTTCTCAGGTGGGTCCTGAGGAGAACAAAGCTCTGCTTCTAATTCTAATCCTGTCCCTAGACTTTGATCCTGACCCTAAACCCTGATCCATGCCCTGGTCTATAATTCCGACTTTGACGCTGAATTTTTTCTTGACCCTGACCAGGACCCCACATCTAACCATACTTCCAGTCCTGACACTGACCCAGACCCCAATTCTAACCCTAATATTATTACTGCAATCTATCTCTAATCTTATCCTCTAGTGCTGAACAGCTGTATCCAAAAGCGCTTTTTGATTATTTAACTTCTTTCCTTGAATTCTCTAAGGACATCCTAAAGGAGACATCATTATGTATTATGCAGTCCCTCTGAGTGGTATGGCTTCAGATAAGAAGTTCTAATACTTTGCAAGACAGAAGAAGTGTGAGTGGTAGCAGCACTAGGTTGTCAGGAATGCATGTTGGCATTCACTATAGTCATTGGTGCTGTTCTCCTCATATTTTCAGTTCATTTTTTATGAATGCATTCTGATGATTCTATCCCATCTACTTAAATTTTTGCATGGCCACATAATTTTTTTTTTTTTTTTTTTTTTTTTTTTTTTGCCATCGCAGGTGAGAAGAGATAATATGTCTTTTTCAGGAGAAATCTCCAAGAAACAGTTTTATCCAGCATGCTTTTTGCCTTTTCTAGAGCAATGGGGATATTATTGATGGTACCTTCTTCATTTTCGATTCCAGTGTTAGGACAACACGGCACAAAGCGACCACTCATTTGACCCGTAAAGAGATGCAAATAAATGAGGAAGAAGATTTTTGAGCCACTGAAACTTGGAGGTTGTTTGTCACCGTGGTTTAACCTAGCCCCCACTGACTGATGCGGGGCTGAAGAATGAGTCAGAACTGGGTCTGGACATGTGAAGTACACTCCTCCAGACTAAGTAAAATTCAATTCTGTTTGCAAAGGTAACAGTGAGCATGATGTGTTATTAGCATGCCTGTGGGATACATAAGATATGTCAAGTGAGAATAATGAGAGACTCAACATTAAAAGACAGTGCTAATTTGGACTGTGGAGAGATTCCAAAGTCATACTTATTATCGGAGACTGTGATGGCTAAACAAACTCATTAGGAACCCTAAATGAAGGCTTGGGATAAATATTTGAGGGTGTCTAATATACCATTATTCATCCTAGAATGGGCAGATTCCTTGATCCCATTCTATGGAGACTTCCAAAAGTAAAAAGACCTGCATTTCTCCAACAATCCACATCGAGAGACTTTCCTGCACTTCTGAGCTGTGGCTAACATTCCTCACCTTTCATTCTGTCCTCAGTGTTTTGGGGAAACACCTTTAACTCTCTATGATTTATAGGTTAATAAGTGGCCCTTATTATTCCCTCCAGAGATAGAAAAGACTAATGATGAGGGAGTCTGAGCTCACAGCAGCAAGTGGGCATGTGTGCTCAGCAGCCACGTGGCTCATCTGCTAGATTACTACATACGATGTTCTGCAATGTTGCTTAACACAATGGGACTCTCTCCTGACTCAGAAGGTTTAATTGTTCACCTACTTATTTTTTTCTGCCCTCCTAGGCTCCTAAAAGGAAAAGAACTCTGGGGTGATACAGTGAGTCAAAGGAGTGCCAACCGTATCACAGTAAAATAAAGATTCCTAAAAAATCCCTGCCCTAAGATGACAGCCTTGTCTGGATAAGTCTGAATGTGCTGACAGTGGACATGGGAGCATGAAGGTGGTCAAAATGTTCACATTAAAGAACTTCCACACAGATTGCAAGAAAAAAGGAAGGAATGGAGATTGCAGCACGAGTCCCTAAAATAAAAGTAGGTGTTTTGATATCAGTTATATTCTTTCCGACAAAAATTAGAGACAGAAACCAAAGTTTATACTGAGGCAACAATTAATTGGGCAATAAGCCAGAGACACATGTGGCGTAGAGAGATTTAAACGTTTTCCCTTATATTAATATAAATACTAAATTAATACCATATAAATATAAATGCTTGGGTCCACAGTAGTTTTAAAGGAGATCTCACAAATGGGGTTGGCTTTTGAAGGTTAGCACTGATGCTCCAGAGAATTCATTTTGGTCCAGAGAGAGAAAGAGAGAAACTTCTAGGGTCCCTTAAGGAAGGCATCTGGCTTTGCCTCGCCTTGTATGTTTGAACTATGCATACAGCAAAAGAAGACAGAATTTCAGATTTAAGGTGTGAAAAGTCACTGAGTGCTTTAAGAAGCCTGGGATTCTTCTCAGAATAATAAGTTTGTGGAGACAAAATGAGTTGGAGAAGGTTGCTATTGAAGTGAAGCAGAATTGCTTTTAGTAATCTGCTTATTACTCTCACCCTCAACCCCTTAACCTCTAACCCTAACCACTAACCCCGTGACCCTACCCCTACCCCTACCCCAATCCCTCATCCTACTCTTTAGCCCTGACCCTTGACCCTTGAACCTTGACCCCAACCCCCAAACCCCAACACCAACCCTAAATTTAACCTCTAACCCTACCACTAACCTTAACCCATTACATCTGCCCAGATTCTCCAGCAGAAGCAGGGACCCTTGGCTCCCAGCTGTGCACCACTGCATCTGGCACAGGACTCCATAGCAGTTCCCAAATAGGCACCTGAATGCCCACTCTGCCAGTCATGCAGTGGAAGCCCTCGCTATATTCTCACCTCCAGAACCAGGGCCCAGCACCTGCATCAGGCTTCTTGGGGCTGAAGTGAGCTAGGACACCCAAGGCCCAAGGTCTTCATAAGACCAAGGCTATCTCATGCCTCCTGTCACAGAGCGAGACACAGACCCAGCAGCATCACATGCCCCCTCCTTCCCTCCACAGCGGTTCAGCAACCTTCCAAGTCAGGGGCCCTTTCCTGATGACACTCCAAGCACAAAGCACTGGACTTTAACACAGTGAGGCTGCACACATTATTCTGTGTAGGTACCCACTTAGGCCGCTGGGAGAAAGGGTGGCAAAGCGATCCTCATGTTGCCCTGTGGTATACATGCTCTGGTTTATATGACTACCTGCTATTTATGAGAAACTCAAGCTGAAAGATTACTTGTTTCCAATGTTTTCTCGGGAGAGGATTTACAATGTACGCTCCTAAACAAGCTAACCACAGAGCACAGTGACTACTTCCCCTCTTAAGTCGCTCTGAGGACCTCCGCATCAATACTAGAATTGGCACATTGGTGGAGAAGAACTGAGATGTTGAGGGTGTACTGGCTACTTGCTTGACACCAGCCTCCCCTCAACTAAGCTTACAGACAGCCCAGATCCCGCCTGATAAATCAGACATTTTAACACACACAGCTCTCTATACCAGGACTTACAGACGCAAACCTCTAAGGCAAAAGATTGTCTCAACTCCTTGGTGTCTGAAGAATCTAAAACACTGCCTAGCACAGGTGAACCATCAACCTTATTGTTAAATACGCCTCTATATTTTATTCATCTTTGATTGTGGAAGTCATATGATAAACACTGTGGACTAATGACCTTTGAGATCTCTTCACAGAATTCTATCTTGTGGACCCCCAGATCTGTCAACAGAGAAGGCATCCACAAACATGTGCAGAACAGAGGCAAGATAAAACTGTCTCTCAGCCTCAAAGTGGCCTGGTAGTCACAGAAACAGGCACGTAAGGTCTGGCCCATATGAGGAGTCAAGCTTTCGACTTGAGGCACCACACTGCACCTGCAAAACCAAGTTGTGCCTAACAAAGAAGAAATAGCCAGCCTACTCTCCCTAAAGAAAGACTCTCCCCGGGGCTTGAAAACTTTGGGGGATAAAAACTCCCTCCTCAGGCTTGATCCCAGGGTACAAGACCACGTGCACCAGCAGCATGGGTCAGCAAGTGAGCAGAAGCCAGAAAAGGGCAGGCCAGAAGACAAAGATCCCCTGAAGATCAGGAGAGAGGCTGTCCAGGTAACATGGAACAGTTACATCAGACTGGAACATGTCCCATTTACAAGAGTCTAGAAAACCCCAGCCTCACCCTCACTTAGGTCTGACACCATTTTAGGCCTCAGCCCATCTGCACCCAGGCGCTCATGAAAACATCATGTTTTCCCTCCATATACAAGTGATCACCAAGGTTACAAGCCAGCCAGGGAAGGTAGCTCACATCTATAAGCCCACTACTTTAGGCGGCTGATGCATGTGGATCACCTGAGGTCAACAGTTCAAGACTGCTCTGGCCAACTTTGGAATAGTCTGTCTCTACTAGAAATTCAAAAATTAGCCAGTGTGGTGGCAGGTGCCTGTAATTTCAGCTACTCAGGATGCTGAAACAGAAGAATCACTTGAACCTGGAAGGCACAGGCTGCAGGGAGTCGAGATCACGCCATTTGACTCCAGCCTGGGCAACAGAGCGACTTTGTCTCAAAAAAAAAAAAAAAAAAAAAAAAAAAAAAAAAAAAAAAAAAAAGAAAGAAAGAAAAGACAAGAAAAGAATTCATATAATTTTATCTACAGGGAGAATGCTGGGAAGATGGCCGCCTAAGAACAGCTCAGGACTTCAGCTCCCAGTGAAAGTGCAGAGGGTGAGTGGACGCCGCATTTCCAGGTGAACTCTTATTGCCCACAGACCAGGAGATACCCAGGCAGAGGGGTCGCCAGCGTCGCAGTCCCAGCTGGTGCGGTTGTTTTGGCCCCCGCGTGGCTGATTCCGCCCACGTGGCTGCTGTGACCACGCCCTGTTGCTGCGGTTCTCCATACAAAAGCCACTGGTCTGGGAGCCCTCTTAGCTGGCGAGCAGAGCGCTGAGACGGCAGAGTTGCCCATTCATCTGAAATAGCGAGTCAGGCCAGGAGATTCCTAGGCAAAAAATCCGCCAGGAGCCGGCGCCACAGTTCGAGCCGACTCCCTGAGTCGCAGCACGGGAGATCCCAGCGCCTTTTCAACAAGGGACCGGAACGTGGGGTCCTTCAACTTAAAAGAAAAGACTCTGAGTCAGGGAGCCAGGCGATCAGGCTCAGTTGGTCCCACACCTCCACCCCCAACAACAACGAAAACAAAAACAGTAATTGGAAACCCTCTGGGTTGAGCCCTCTGAACCAAGCACAGCTGAACCGGACGGTCTGGCTTGGTGGCAGAGGGGCTTCCGCCATTACTGAGACTCTCCACGCTATGGAGGCAGGCAGCCCTTGCCGAGGCAACCTGGCACAACAGAGAGAATCCGCCATAACAGAGGCGGGGCCACCATTGCCGAGACAGTTCTAACTATGCCCATATAAAAAGGGAAGAGCTCAGGGAAGCTGGGCGGAGCCCACAGCAGCTCAGCAAAGCCCCTGCAGGCAGGCAGTGGCTAGGCTTGCTGCTAGCTGGGCTGGTCAGACCTGAAAGAAAAATCAAAAAAGGCAGTAGTGCAACGGAAACTCATAAAGCTCCAAATCCCTGGGACAGAGACAGACAACAGGTGGATAAACCCACAAAAATGGGAAGAAACCAGCACAAAAAGGATGAAAACTCCCGAAACCGGAACACCTCTCCTCCTAAAAGGGATCACAACTCCTCACCAGCAAGGGAACCAGACTGGATGGAGAAGGAAGGTGATGAAATGACAGAATCAGACTTCAGAAGGTGGGTAGTAAGAAACTACAATGAGCTAAAAGAACATGTTCTAACCCAACGCAAAGAAAATAGGAACCTTGAAAAAAGATTGGACGAACTGCTGACGAGAATGGACAGCATAGAGAGGAGTATAAGTGAATTGATGGAGCTGAAAAACGCAACACGAGAACTTCGTGAAGCATGCACAAGCTTCAACAGCCGAATTGACCAAGCAGAAGAAAGGATATCAGAGGTCGAAGATCAACTCAATGAAATAAAAAGAGAAGGCAAGAACAGAGAAAAAAGCGCAAAAAGGAATGAACAAAATCTTCAAGAAATGTGGGAATATGTGAAAAGACCTAATCTACGTCTGATAGGTGTACCTGAATGTGATGAAGAGAATGAATCCAAGCTGGAAAATACTCTTCAGGATATTATCCAGGAAAACTTCCCCAACCTAGCAAGGCAGAACAATATTCAAATCCAGGAAATACAGAGAACACCACAAAGATATTCCTCAAGAAGAGCAACCCCAAGGCACATAATCGTCAGATTCACCAGGGTTGAAATGAAAGAGAAAATGCTAAGGGCAGCCAGAGAGAAAGATTGGGTTACTCACAAAGGGAAGACCAATAGACTCACAGCAGATCTCTCAGCAGAAACCCTACAAACCAGAAGAGATTGGGGGCCAATATTCAACATCCTTAAAGAAAAGAACTTTCAACCCAGAATCTCCTATCCAGCCAAACTAAGCTTCATAAGTGAAGGAAAAATAAAATCCTTTGTGAACAAGCAAGCACTCAGAGATTTCATCACCACCAAACCTGCTCTACAAGAACTCCTGAAAGAGGCTCTACACATATAAAGGAACAACCAGTACCAGCCACTCCAAAAACACACCAAATGGTAAAAGAGCATCAACACAATCAAGAAGCTGCATCAACTAACCAACAAAACAGCCAGGTAGCATCAAAATGACAGTATCAAATTCACACATAACAATACTACCCCTAAATGTCAATGGACTAAATGCCCCAATCAAAAGACACACACTGGCAAATTGGATAAAAAGCCAAAACCCATCAGTGTGCTGTATCCAGGAAACCCATCTTACATGCAAGGATACACAAAGGCTCAAAATAAAGGGATGGAGGAAGATCTACCAAGCAAATGGAGAGCAAAAAAAAGGCAGGAGTTGCAATTCTAATCTCTGATAAAATAGACTTAAAAGCAACAAAGATCAAAAGAGACAAAGAAGGACATTACATAATGTTAAAAGGATCACTGCAACAAGAAGAGCTAACGATCCTAAATATATATGCACCCAATACAGGAGCACCCAGATACATAAGGCAAGTTCTTAATGACTTACAAAGAGACTTAGACTCCCACACAATAATAGTGGGAGACTTTATCGCCCCATTGTCAATATTAGACAGATCAACCAGACAGAAAATCAACAAGGATAGCCAGGACCTGAACTCAGACCTGGAACTAGCAAACCTAATAGACATTTACAGAACTCTCCACCCCAAAACTACAGAATATACATTTTTCTCAGCACCACATCATACCTACTCTAAAATTGACCACATAATTGGCAATAAATCACTCCTCAGCAAATGCAAAAGAACAGAAATCATAACAAACAGTCTCTCAGACCACAGTGCAATCGAGTTAGAACTCAGAATGCAGAAACTAACTCAGAATCGCACAGCTTCATGGAAACTGAACAACTTGCTCTTGAATGTTGACTGGATAAACAATGAAATGAAGGCAGAAATAAAGATGTTCTTCGAAACCAATGAGAACAAAGACACAACATACCAGAATCTCTGGGACACATTTCAAGCAGTCTCTAGAGGAAAATATATAGCAATGAGTGCCCACATGAGAAGAAAGGAGAGATCTAAAATTGACAGGCTATCATCAAAATTGAAAGAGCTAGAGGAGCAAGATCAAAAAAACTCAAAACCTAGCAGAAGACAGGAAATAAGTAAGATCAGAGCAGAATTGAAGGAAATAGAGACACAAAAAACTCTTCAAAAAATCAATAAATCCAGGAGCTGGTTTTTTGAAAAGATCAACAAAATAGACAGACCACTAGCCAGATTAATAAAAAAGAAAAGAGAGAATAACCAAATTGATGCAATAAAAAACGATAAAGGGGATATCACCACAGATTCCACAGAAATCCAAACCATCATCAGAGATTATTACAAACAACTCTATGCACATAAACTAGTAAACCTGGAAGAAATGGATAAATTCCTGGACACCTGCATCCTCCCAAGTCTAAACCTGGAAGAAGCTGAAACCCTGAATAGACCAATAACATGGTCTGAAGTCGAGGCAGCAATAAAGAGCCTACCACCCAAAAAAAGCCCAGGTCCAGATGTGTTCACAGCTGAATTCTACCAGACATACAAAGAGGAGCTGATACCACTCCTTCTGAAACTATTGCAGGGAATCCAAAAAGAGGGAATCCTTCCCAAAGCATTTTACGAGACAAACATCATCCTGATACCAAAACCCGGCAGAGACTCAACAAGAAAAGAAAATTTCAGGCCAATATCCATGATGAACATAGATGCAAAAATCTTCAATAAAATACTGGCAAACTGATTGCAACAGCATATCAAAAAGCTCATCCACCATGATCATGTAGGATTCATCCCGGGGATGCAAGGCTGGTTCAACATACGCAAGTCCATAAACATAATTCACCACATAAACAGAACAAAAGACAAAAACCACATGATTGTCTCAATTGATGCAGAGAAGGCTTTTGACAAAATTCAACAACGCTTTATGCTAAAAACCCTCAATAAACTAGGTATTGACGGAATGTATCTCAAAACAATAAAAGCTATTTACGACAAACCAACAGCCAATATCATACTGAATGGGCAAAAACTGGAAGCATTCCCTTTGAAATCTGGCACTAGACAAGGGTGCCCTCTCTCACCACTCCTATTCAATATATTACTGGAAGTTCTAGCCAGAGCAATCAGGCAAGAAAAAGAAATAAAGGGTATCCAAATTGGAAAGGAGGAAATCAAATTGTCTCTATTTGCAGATGACATGATTGTATATCTGGAAGACCCCATCATCTCAGCCCAAAGTCTCCTGAAACTGATAAACAACTTCAGCAAAGTCTCAGGATACAAAATCAACGTGCAAAAATCACAAGCATTCCTATACACCAGTAATAGACTTCAAGAGAGCCAAATCAAGCACGAACTGCCATTCACAATTGCTACAAAGAGAATAAAGTACCTAGGAATACAACTAACAAGGAACATAAAGGACCTCTTCAAGGAGAACTACAGGCCATTGCTCAACGAAATAAGAGAGGATACAAACAGATGGAGAAACATTCCATGTTCACGGTTAGGAAGAATCAACATCGTGAAAATGGCCATACTGCCCAAAGTAATTTACAGATTCAACGCTATTCCCATCAAGCTACCAATGACCTTCTTCACAGAACTGGAAAAAAACACATTAAACTTCATATGGAACCAAAAGAGAGCCCGCATAGCCAAGTCAATTCTAAGCAAAAAGAACAAAGCAGGAGGCATCACACTACCGGACTTCAAACTATACTACAAGGCTACAGTAATCAAAACAGCATGGTACTGGTACCAAAACAGAGATATAGACCAATGGAACAGAACAGAGGCCTCAGAGGAAATACAACATACCCACAACCATCTTATCTTCGACAAACCTGACAAAAACAAGCAATGGGGAAAGGACTCCTCGTTTAATAAATGGTGTTGGGAAAACTGGCTAGCCACGTGCTGAAAGCAGAAACTGGACCCCTTCCTGACACCTTACACCAAAATTAACTCCAGATGGATTAAAGACTTAAACATCAGACCTAATACCATAAAAACCTTAGAAGAAAATCTAGGCAAAACCATTCAGGACATAGGTGTAGGCAAGGACTTCATGACCAAAACACCAAAAGCAATGGCAACAAAGGCCAAAATAGCCAAATGGGACCTAATCAAACTCCACAGCTTCTGCACGGCAAAAGAAACAGTCAGTAGAGTGAATTGGCAACCAACAGAATGAGAAAAAATTTTTGCAGCCTACCTATCTGACAAGGGGCTGATATCCAGAATTTACAAAGTACTAAAGCAGATTTACAAGAAAAAAAACAAACAAGCCTATTCAAAAATGGGCGAAGGATATGAACAGATATTTTACAAAAGAAGACATACGGGAGGCCAACAAACATATGAAAAAATGCTCATCATCACTGGGTCATCAGAGAAATGCAAATCAAAACCACATTGAGATACCATCTCACACCACTTAGAATGGCAATCATTAAAAAATCGGGAAACAACAGATCCTGGAGAGGATGTGGAGAAATAGGAACACTTTTACACTGTTGGTGGGAATGTAAATTAATTCAACCATTGTGGAAGACAGTGTGGCGATTCCTCAAGGACCTAAAAATAGAAATCCCATTTGACCCAGCAATCCCATTACTGGGTATATATCCAAAGGATTATAAATCATTCTACTACAAGGGCACGTGCACATGAATGCTCATTGCAGCACTGTTTACAATAGCAAAGACCTGGAACCAACCCAAATGCCCAACGAAGATAGACTGGATAGGGAAAATGTGGTACATATACACCATGGAATATTACGCAGCCATCAAAAACGATGAGTTCACGTCCTTTGTAGGGACATGGATGAACCTGGAAAGCATCATTCTCAGCAAAGTGACACAAGAGCAGAAAATCAAACACCATATATTCTCACTCATAGGCGGGTGTTGAACAATGAGAACACATGGACACAGGGAGGGAAGCACTACACACTGGGGTCCGTTGGGGGGAAATGAGGGAGGGGCGGGGGGTGGGGAGGTGGGAAGAGATAGCATGGAGAGAAATGACAGATACAGGTGAGGGGACGGAAGGCAGCAAACCACACTGCCATGTGTGTACCTATGCAACAATCTTGCATGTTCATCACATGTACCCCAAAACCTATAATGCAATAAAAATAAATATATATATTTGTCTCCAGAAGAGGGGTCTTGTCCCAGACCACAGCAACAGAATTTTGAATCTCACACAAAATGAGTTATGGCAAGTCACAGTCTAGTGACTTTAATAGAGTTTATTATCCACTACTAAGTGACAGGGCAGGGAGTCCTCAGAAAGCAAGAGAAAGAATGCACCTGTTTTAAAGAATAAAAATTTTTTTGAGAGATGGAGTTTTGTTCTTGTTACAATGACATGATCTCCGCTCACTAAAATTCCTGCTTTCTGGGTTTAAGGATTCTCCTGACACAACCTCCCAAGTAGGTGGGATTACAGGTGTGCACCACCACATCAATCTATTTTTCTTTTAATTTCTTTTCCATTTTAATTTATTTTTATTTTTTTATTTAATTTTTTAAATTCCATCCCTGTAGAGACTTCCAAACATTGCCAATGCTGACTATATTTCTAGTCATCATGGCGAGGTATTGGGAAAAGTTTTCAATTAGCAATAATCGCACCTCAGATAAACCTCATTGGCTACGATACTGCTACTGTGCAAAGTTATTTTATTTTATTTTTTTTAGTAGAGACTGGGTTTCACCATGTCGGCCATGCTGGTGTCCAAGTCCTGGCCTCAGGTTACCTGCCCTCCTCAGCCTCCCAAAGTACTGGGATTGCAGGTGTGATTACTTAATGTTTACATTAATGTAAACATTAAGTAATCACACCTGTAATCCCAGCATATTAACGTACAAACAGAATTACTTAATGTTTGTTTATATAGGTTATTAAGAATAGTGCTGTCTCTTACGAAGGATTGCGATCAGTTTGTGTCAGGCTATTAGTATTGCTATTTTTCTTTGTTACTATTGATTTTAACAATAATTTATGAGTGTACTATTATCTTTAAAATTTATTTTTTAATTAAGAATGCATTTTGTTTAAAGTATTGGCATATTTTTATAAGTTTTGGGTTGTTACTTAGTTATTAACTTGTTCCTACAACGATATTTTATAACCATAAGTGCTCAATCCCTAAATATATAATCCAACAGATATAATCTGTGTGTGTGTGTGTGTGTGTGTGTGTGAGAGAGAGAGAGAGAGAGAGAGAGAGAGAGAGAGAGAGAGAGAGAGAGAGAGTCTGACTCTGTCTCCCAGGATTGAATGCAGTGGTGTAATCATGGCTGGCTCCCTGAGGCCTCAAACTCCTGGGCTCAAGCAATCCTCCAATCACAGGCACGAGCCACCATGTCAGCTAATTTTTATATTTTTTGTAGACATGAGGATCTCAGTATTTTCCTAGGCTGGTCTTGAGCTCCTGATCTCAAGTAATCATCCCGACTTGGTCTTCTAGAGTGCTGGAATTACACTCATGAGCCCTGCAGCTGCTTAGATTTAGCTTTTTTCTAAAGCTTTCATTTAAAATAAAATCACTACGGTCAAGATGCCTCTGACAGTTTTGCATTTTAAGTGCAAAGACTATGTTGAGTGAATTTTTGCATTAGTTGTAAAACGTGCATCCATGTTTATTTCATTCCTATGGTTTCCAATTAATTATTTCTTCTTCCTTTTTGGAAACACACAGGCTAGTGTGCTCCGTGTCAGTTTACATTTCCAGAATGACAGCTCTGAACACTCTGTGCTCCGACTTTAAGTGGTGCAGAGGGACGGCCACCAGAGGGCGCGCGTCCTCTGCCAGTGCTGTGAGCGAGAGGGCCCTGCAGTGCCCATGGCCAACAGCAGAGGACGCTCTGGGGCAAGGCGGCATAACTGCCTGAGGGCCAAGCTCCTCTAACAATCAGAAGCCCGGCTTTACATAGGCTTACAACTCCAGATATGACACGCGAAAGGGTGTTGGGTTTACAGTTCTAGAAATTACATGGGAAAGGGTCTTGGTCCACGACATAGGTGTGGAGTGGGAGCTTGAACTCTAAGTTAAAACAACGCCTTCCAGAAAGATTCCCCCACGCCATGCCTGCAATCTATAAGGTGGCGCCCGGTCAGTCAGCCTTTACTTCTATTGAAATACAGTGTAGAAGTCAAGGGGGAGGTGACCTTAGATGGTTGGGTCTCCTTCCTCACTGGGTCACCTCCTCCCCGCACATGGCCACTCTCCCACCTAGGCTACTTTCCAGTCTCACTCACAATTGCTCTTAACAACTGTGGAAAGAGAACAGCTGTGGAGCCTCTCTAGTCCGAATTACTCTGCTGAGAGACCTGATAACTCGTCTCACTGGACCATGGATGGCCCTGGGAAGAATACCTCTGCCTCTGTATTTCGGACAAAGACTACGAGGTGGTCAGGCACAGTGGCTCACACCTGTAATCCCAGCACTCTGGGAGACAGAGAAAGGTGGATCGTGATGTCAGGAGTTCAAGACCAGTCTGGCCAAGATGAAGAAACCCCGTCTCTACTAAAAACACAAAAATTAGCCGGGCGTGGTGGTGGGCACCTATAATCCCAGCTATTTGGGAGACGGAGGCAGGAAATTGCTTAAACCCGGTGTCAGGTCTCCATATGCAAACCTGGAACCTAAAAGTCTGAAGTCCTGCTTGCCTCCCGATCCTCTCCCACCCTTCCCCGCACCCCATCTCCTACACCCCCATTCCCTCATTTGCCATTGTTTCTGAGTACCCAGTGGAGCTTCCCTGGACAGGTCCTTCAACCAACCCTGCCATTTCAACTGTTCTTATGAATGTGAATACCCCTCACTCATCCTGTCATCTTAACTGCTCTTCTGCCTCACTGCCCCAGACACCACTGTAACTGAACTTGTGGTCAAGTACACTCCTTGCCCTTACCCACCACTGTAACTGATCTTACTCTGTAAATTTCCACTGCCCACCCCAAACCTGTAAAACCAGCTACCACCCCACTGCCCTTTGCAAACACCATTTTTGGCCATAGCCGACCTGCACCCAGGTGAATAAACAGACACATGGCTCACACAAAGCCTGCCTGGTGAGGGGGTCTCTTCATTCAAAGCGTGAATTTTCAGCATTTTGGTACCAAAACCCGGTGTGAGGGAACTCCTTCAGGAGACCAAACCCCCATTCCTGTTCTTGTGCTTCTTCCATGAAGAGATTGACCTACCGATCTAGGTCATCAAACCAGCCCACACACACACCACTGGCTGTTTTGGTAAGAAGTGTGTCTTTTTTTCTTTCCCATTCTTTTATCTTTTCCTTTCTACTTCCTCCCCCTTTTGGTTTCATCATTTTTCCACTGCAAGCACTTTTCCCAGGGGCTTGACTATCATGGAGACGTTCACCCCAGTCACTCGCTCAAAAGGCTCAGGGCCGATATTGGTGGCAGGTAACATAAAGGACGCTCTCTATGCTCACCAATGACGAGGTTCAACCCAGGCTCACCGAGGGACGCCTGTTGAGCAGCTAGGTTGCATGCCTATTCACCTTGTCTCTTCTGCCTTTCCATAACCAAGGACAATCGTCCATCCTCTATTCCTCCCTCCTCTTCACTGGCCTGTGTTCTAAAGAACCTCAAACCTCTCCAACTGTCCACTAACCTAAAACCCAAACTTATCTGAAAACACTGTTCTCTTTACTGGGCCACTGCATGATCTTAATACAAGTTAAACAATGGCTCCATTGGCCAAACATTGGCACCTTTCATCTCTATTTTATAAAATTAAGGCAATTCCATCACAACATGGGCAAATGGTCTGAAATTCCCTACGTCCAGGCATTTTTTTTACACACCAACCCCTCCCTAATCTCTACTCCTTCTCTTGGCTTCTGTCTGCCCCTCCTGCCTCTGCAGGTTAGCCAGAATCCTCCCTGTCCATCAACCTTCCGTCCTTCCTCCTTCCCGCCTGTGAACTAGGCCCTAATCCAGGACCTAACCCCACCCCAGAGCCTTCCTCCTCTTTCTCTGCCCACAACCCTCATCTTCATGCCCTTTCTGTCACCTCCCCACCTCATACATGCCCTGGCTTACAGTTAGTCCTGTCACTGCCTCCTGCACCCCTGCCCAACAATCCCCCTTTCAGAGGTGGCTGGAGCCAAAGGCATAGTTAGAGTGACATTACTTCCCTTTACCTGACTTTTCCAAAATCGACCACCAGTTAGGCTCCTTTTCATCAGATCCTCCAATACTCCACCCAGTCCTATAATCTCACCTGGAATGACTTAAATGCCATCCTTACTTCCACTCTCACCCCTAAAAAAAGGTTAATATGCATTTTATCAACCAGTCAACCCTAACATTACAAAAAGTGAAGAAATTAGAATATGGCCCTCAAACCCCACCACAGAAATTAGGTAACATTATCTTCAAGGTGTTCAATAACAGGGAGAAATCTGCCAGGCTGCACATCTCAGAACTGTAGATGCTTCCTCCTCCATAAGACAAACACCAGCCATGCCTCTGGCTCACAGAGACTTCAGAGCACCCACACTGCAGCGTGTCCAACTGCCCCCCGGAACTTGCTTCATGTGTCAGAAACCTGGCCACTGGGCACAGGAATGCCCACAGCCTGGGACTCCTCTTGAGCCCTGCCCCATCTGTGCGGGTCCCCCACAGAAAGTCAACTGTCTGACTCAGGTCGCTGCTCTCAGAGCTACTGAAGCTCCAACCTCACTTTGGAGCTAAAGACTGATGCTGCCCCACCATCTCCGAAGCCCACTGGACCTTCACAGATGCCAAACTTAGGGTAACTCTTACGTAGAGGGCAAGTCTATTCCCTTCTTAATCAGCACGGAGGCATCCACCCCATGTAGCCTTCTTTTCAAGGACTTGTGTCCTTGGCCACCATGCTGTTATGGGAATTGAGGGCCAGGCCTCCAGGCCTCTCAAAACTCCCCACATCTGGTGTCAATCAGGCCAGCACTCCCTTCCACGTTCTTTCTTGATCATCCCCACCTTTTCAGTTCCCCTGCTAGGCTGAAATATCCTAGGGAAATTGTCTTCCTCCTTGACTGTTCCTGGGCTACAGCCACGCCTCATTGCCACCCTCCTCCCCAAACCCGTACCTCCCTCAATAGCTCCCCTTACATCCCCCAACCTTAAGCCTTGGCTGTAAAACACCACCTTTCTATCCATTACTACAAGTCACTCATCCTTCCTCATCCCCTTAGAACCTAATCACTCTTACCTTGCCCAGCCTCATACCCCATCCCACAACTGCCTTTAAAAGTAAAGCTTGTTATCACCTGTCTATTGAAACATGACCTTTTAATTCACCCTCCGTCTTCGTCGGCATCTGTATTCAAAGGGGAATCACGTATCCCATTCTGAAGCCCAAATTTCTTCCCATCTGTTATAATCCTTTGCCAGCATACACATGCTCCCCTTACCAAACGGATCCAGTAAATTTTCAAAACCCCAACCCCCTCTACCAAACAACAGCTTATCTCCTGCCTGAGTGTGGTTGTTATTTCAACTCAGGAAACTAGGTTTTGCTATTCTAACTAAGCCATTGTATAAACTCACTAAAGAAAACTTATCCAACCTTATTAATACTAAATCCTTTCCTCATTCCTCCTTTTGCTCCTTAAAAAACAGCTCTAAAAGCAGCTCTCTCCCTAGCTGTCCCCAAACTGTCTCAACACTTTTTCATTCTATAGTGCTAAAGTCCAGGGCTGTGCAGTCAGGTTTCTCACATAGGAGCCAGGCCCATGGCCTGCAGCCTTTTTATCCAAACAACTTAACCTCGCAATCCTGGGCTGGCCCTCATGACAACTTGCACAGCAGCAGCTGCTGCCCTGATACACTTAGAATCCCTCAAAATCACAGGCTCCACCCCACTTACACTTTAGTTCCCACCACCTCCAAAGTTTTGTCTTTACACCTCACTCACCTGCAGCCCCTTGCCTTCTCCAGCTTTAAGCAGTCACCCCTACTGTTTATACCACACCTCAAAAAGTCTGTTTCTGTTATTCCTAACTGCCCAAATTCACTGCACTCATTTACTTTTACATTCCCTGCTTTTCTTTAAGTTGCCAGTTTACACATTTCCTCTAGGCAGTTACAGCTGACATTTCACTCCTCATCTGGCTCCCATTCTCTGCTCAAACACAATCTTGTTAATGAAAGTGAGTGGTTGCTTATAGATACTGAAAGCTTCCTCACACCCCATGAAAACAAAAGGTCTCTCTCTACACAGTTACCCCACTAAGCCCTGTAATGGCAGCAGTCCTTGCTGGTTCCCTTGTCTTTCAGGTCCAAAGCTCCAGGAAAAATGTTGTTTTTATGTAAAGCAGCCTGGCCTCATATATAATGCCATCAATAAATTAAGAGAGCCCAAAAGTGCACAAATCAGGCAAATGATTATTCTGAACCTGGTTGGACAGGCTAGATGCTGTGTAATGAGTCACGGCTCCTCCCAATCCTTACTCCTTTCAACCCATCTTTCTTCTTCTCCTGTTTGGACCCTATATCTTCTGCTTAGTCTCCCAATTCATACAAAATCGCATTCAGGCGATCACAAGTCGGCAGATGCTCCTCTCCATGACCCACAGTACCGCATGGTGCCTCTAAGTTCCCCAGCAGCTTAAGCATTTGTAATGCAGAACGTATTGTCCAGACCTTCCTTATTTGCACACCTGTCTTGTTCCCATTTCCATCCTGTCTCCCCCGCTCAAAGAAATATATATATATTTTACATGCACCTGCAATCCCTTGTCAGGCAAAAAGTATCCTTAAGAAACTTCATACTTACCCCCAAAACCCTGTGCTCACCCCCTCTTCTCTAATTATTTCTCTCTATATATAAAAAGACAGGTATGTCAGATCTCCATATGCCATCCTGAAGTCCTGCCTGCCTAGACTGATCGTCTCCCACCCGCGCACCTGCGTTCGCCATTGTCCCTGATAACCCAGCAGAGTTTCCTAGACAAGCCCCTCATCCAACCCTGCCATCTCAACTATTCTTATGAATGTGAATACCCCTCATCCATCCTGTCATCTTAACTGCTCTTCTGCCTCACCCCAGCTGCCACTGTAACTGAACCTGGGGTCATGTAAACTCCTTGCTCCTACCCACCACTGTAACTGATATTACTCTGTGACTTTCCACTGTGTGCCGCAAACCTGTAAAACCAACTTCCATCCTACTGCCCTTTGCCAAGGCCCTTTTCGCCCATATCTGACCTACACCCAGGTGAATAAACAGCCACATTGCCCACACAAAGCCTGTCGGGGCTGGGGGGTCTCTTCATTCAAAGCACGAATTTTCAACACCCGGGAGGCAGAAGTTGCAGTGAGCTGAGATTGCTCCACTGCACTCCAGCCTGGGCAACAGAATGAGATTTCATCACAAAAATAAAAATAAAAGACAAAGGTTATGAGGCTAGCAGAGGCTGTGAACAAGCACATGACCCAAGCTTTGTCAGCAGTAGCTGAATTGGACCTAGGTTCTCACGTTCACAGGATGCAATGATGGCCTCCTGATTACAAGATCCAAAGTGTGACTGGCACTTCCATTAATATGTACATATGTTTGTCTGCAATCTAAGTATGAGCATTTTCATGCATCAAATTTTGCCAGGAGTGTCTCATATTATATTTTATTATAGTCACAAAATTCTGTGCTCCTCAGTTTAAATATTTGTCTTTTTATAGTTGAACGCTGGGGATGCAAGTGGTTTTCCACACAGCCAGCAGCTAAAATATTCCAAATGTGGTTTTCACCATGCATTGGGATTTAATCAAGGTGGCTGGCAAAATAGGAGGGAAATATTAGTGAAGGTTAGAAATTTATAGCCTCAAACCTTTTGGAAGGCCAAAAGGTTTTAATGGCATGGGCTAAAGGCAACCAGTTCTTTACATTAAAATTTTAAGTCATAGGGTGAAAGACAGGGACAATCAAGCTTCTCCAGTGACCTGTTTAACCACATCCCTTCATCTCTATTCTAACTGTTCACTCATGTAAACCCTGTGCTGAACAGCTCTCTCAGCAGGAGGTCAAAGGGGAATGACACATGAAGGGTGTTTTCTCTGGGCCTGAAACCAAAAGATTTTATCACATTCAAACTCACTCTTTCAACCATGTTAATTATCCACAAGTATGCTCTGTTATTCAATCTATACCAAATAAATGTAAGAAGGTACAAGGAGTCATGGCTGGGCTTGCTAAAACCACCCTCTGAAAGCAGTTAACAAACATCCCCACCCATTCATGTCCTGGTTGTGAGTGCATTCATTCATTTGTGCCTAAGTCGGGGTCGGCAAAACAAACCTCCACAGGTGGTGTGTCTGTTTTGTTGTTTGAATAGTGTTGCAGGACATGAACATGCATCTCTCCAGCTGCAGTCTCACGTTAGAGGCAGCCGGGCTAACAATACCACCAGGAGCAAGTCTCAAAAGAGAAGAAAACACTGGCAGGATGTGACATTCTGAAGTGTGAGTACCCTTCGGCGACTGAAGTTTCTGAAGGTGGCAGCATGTGTCTCCATCTCCATGGGGTCCAGAAATTTGCTGTACGGTAGGAGGTGACAAGAAGCCACTGGAGTATTGAGTGACATTAACAGTGGATGTGTACCTGCTCTAAGCTCCAGAATTCACACCCTCCCTCGTTGTCTTTTTTATTTTTTTGAGACGGAGTCTTGCTTTGTTGCCCAGGCTGAAGCACAGTGGTGCGATCTCAGCTCATTGCAACCCCTGCCATCTAGGTTCAAATGATTCTCCTGCCTCAGCCCCCTGCGTAGCTGGGATTACAGTGACTTGCTACCGCACCAGCTAATTTTTGTATTTTTAGTAAAGATGTGGTTTCACCATGTTGGCCAGGCTGGTGAACTCCTAACCTCGTGACCTGCCTGCCTCGGCCTCCCAAAGTGCTGAGATTACAGATCTGAGCCACCATGTCCAACCTTTTTTTTCTTTTTTAGAGACAGAGTCTTGCTCTGTCACTGAGGCTGGAGTGCAGTGGCATGATCTCAGCTCAATGCTGCAACCTCTGCCTCCTGGGTTTAAGCGATTCTCCTGCCTCAGCCTCCTGAGTAGCTGGTACTACCTGTGCCACTACTCCTGGCTAATTTTTGTATTTTTAGTAGAGACGGGGTTTCACCATGTTGGCCCGCCTGGTCTCGAACTCCTGACCTCAGGGGATTCACCTGCATCAGCCTCCCAAAGTTCTGAGATTACAGGTGTGACCCACCATGCCCACCCCATCCCTGAATCTCAATATCCACAAATATTATAAATCACCTGCTTAACTGTCTAGGATTTTCAACTAATTGTCCAATGTATAGATGAAAGTGCTTTCGAATATTCATAATAGTCCAGGATGTCGACTAGGATGTTTTATCAATTAATTGATTAATTACAGTAAGGAAAACACACAACCCCTCCAAAAACATAGAATTGCCTTTCCTATTAGATACCTCCACTGCTGTACATATTGCTCAATTGTAACAAAACATCCCTCATGTTCTGTTTTGGATTCCCTGCTTGCGGTGTGGCCTATGGTGTGGCCCTTGACTCAGGAGCCCCTGAAGGAGGGCAGGGCACCTGCTGCTGTGGCTGCATTGCCTGTCCACATGGGGTTTCCAGCCAGACAGGTGAGCACCTGCAGTGACACCCTTCCATCCACACCTGTCATCCTTCCCTCCCTGACTCCAGGTGAGGGCAGAGGGCCACAGAATTACAGGTAAGTCTTTGTTTGTTTGTTTGTTTGTTTGTTTGTTTTCCATTTTTGAGATGGAGTTTTGTGCCTGTCACTCAGGCGGGAGTACAATGGCATGACCTCAGCTCACTGCAACTTCTGCCTCTCAGTTTCAAGTGATTCTCCTGCCTCAGACTCCCAAATATCTGTGATCACAGGAATGTACCACCACACCCAACTAATTATATATATATATATATATATATATATATATATATATATATATATATATATCTTCTTTACTCAGTCATCTATTCACTCCCTCAGCTAATTCATTCATAAATTCCATTGATGTAACTTAGTAATTCCAAATAACCTAAACTTCCAGCAGCCATGTAATGCCCTCACCACACACCTTGCCTGACCAGCTAATTCTTCCCAAGGATTTCCCATCCCTGTAATGCCATTAAAATATCTGAACTAGGCCGCCTGCTTATAAAACAGCAAGTCAAAGTAAAAACAAAACTGGGCTTAGATACAACAAATCACAACTGTCACAAAAGAGGCTTGGCTGGGTGCAGTGGCTCACGCATGTAATCCTAGCAGTTTGGTAGGCTGAGGCAGGTGGATCACTTGAGGTCAGGAGTTTGAAACCAGTCTGACCAACATGGTGAAACCCCATCTCTATAAAAATACAAAAACCTTAGCTGGGCATGGTGGCAGTTGCCTGTAATCTCAGCTATAAGGGAGGCTGAGGCAGGAGAATTGCTTGAACCCAGAGGGCAGAGGTTGCAGTGAGCTGAGGTCGTGCCACTGCACTCCAGCCTGGGCAAGAAGAGCGGAACCTTTTTTCAAAACAAACAAAGAACAACAACAAAACAAGCTAACAAAATGCTGCGACACGGTATGACTTGAGAAGTCATTTCAGAGACAGGAGATGAAACCTGGGAGCTGTCCAGCTTCTGAAAATATGTGGCAGAAGAACTAAGATTCTCTACACAGCAGGACAATGCACCTCTCACTGTTGAGGAGACTGGGGGTGGACAATGAGGCTTGGGGCTAAGAAATCTCTGCGAAAAGGCCCAGACTGCACCGCTGAGCCAGACTGTGGGCTCACATGCCCACAAATCCCCACCTCCAATGCTGTCCAGAAGGCCACAGGCCACACAACTGCCAGGTGGGGTTGAGAAAATCTGCCTACTCTCATCCCTTTCCAGCAACTAACATAAAAAATGTAAATAATGTTATCGAAATTAGGATTTTTTGTTGTTTCAATTCAAGCAGAAATTCAATTGAGGAATAAATAGCCAGATTTAGTGTCTCACACCTGTATTTCCAGCTCTTTGGGAGGCTGAGGAGGGTGGATCACCTGAAGTCAGGAGTTCGAGACCAGCCTGGCCAACATGGTAAAATGGCATCTCTACTAAAAAACAAAAATTAGCTGGGTGTGGTGGAGGGTGCCTGTGATCCCAGTTACTTAGGAGGCTGAGGCAGGAGAATCGCTTGAACCCAGGAGGCAGATGTTACAGTAAGCCAAGATCACACCACTGCACTCTGGGCTGGGCAACAAGGCAAGACTCCTCAAAAAAAGAAGAAGAAGAAGGAAAAAAAAAGAAAACAAAGAAATATTCCCTCACTAAAAGTAAAGGTAATGACATTTTGAACTTAGGAACATTTTCTCAGGCACAGTTTTCCTTTTTTGATTTAAAATTTTTCAAAAGGCAGTCCAGAGAGTGGCATAATGGTACCCACATACACAAAACAGATGTAAGAGTTACTAATATGTTGCCATTTCTGCTTTATGTTTTTATATTATGAAATATTGTAATTTGCAGGTCTCACAAAATATTATGCCTAAATACTTCGGTATGTACCTATAAAAAAAGATAGGCATGAAAGTGGGGTGTGGTGGTGGGCACCTCTAGTCCAAGCTACTCAGGAGGCTGATGAAGGAGAACCACTTCAGCCTGGGAGGTCCAGGCTGCAGTGAGCACTAATTGTACCACTGCACTCCAGCCTGGGTGACAGAATGAGACCCTGTGTCTTAAAAAACAAAGTAGGTATGGTTTCCTACAAAACCAGAATAACATATGGTAGCTGACATGTTAAAAAAAAATCACTGCATATCATCAAATACTCAGGAGGAGTTTTCTTTCTTTCTTTTTTTTTTTTTTTTCTTTTTTTTTTTGAGACTAGTCTCACTCTGTAGCCAGGCCAGAGAGCAGTGGCACAATCTCAGCTCACTGCAACCTTTCCCCCCTGGGTTTGAGTGATTCTTCTGCCTCAGCCTCCCAAATAGCTGGGATTACAGGTGTCCACCACCATGCTCAGTTAAGTTTTGCATTTTTAGTAGAGATGGGTTTTCATCATGTTTGCCAGGATGGTCTCAATCTCCTGACCTTGTGATCCACCCACCTCAGCCTCCCAATGTGCCAGGATTACAGGTGTGAGCAACTGTGCCCATCCAGGAGGAGGTCTTCAAAAACCAATAAACCTCGGAAGGTGTGAGAAATGCCAGGCCACAAGGTCACAGCTATGGGAAATGATATTTAGTTGGCTAAGAATCGAGTTTCCTGTGAGGAAACAATAGAAAAAAAAATCCTCCTTGTACAACGAGAGAAAATACTATTTTTTTTTCCATGGAACCATAAGGGTGTGGGCAGTGTAAACCCAAAATTATGCATGAGAGCTTCCCCAGAGCTCTGTGTGGGTGGAGAAATGTGTCCTAACTGCTACCCTGCCTGCTATCTTGGTACTGAAAACCTGTGAGAATTTCTTAGCCCGACACCCTGCGTCCCGACTTTTCTCAACAGATGCAGAGCAGTGCATGTGTAGCCCAGCTGGGCAGCACCCAAATGGTGAGACAGGCCACTGGCTCCCAAACTGGGCCCTCCTGGATCCTGAGCACCCTCTGGGGATGGTTCTGGTCAGTACAGCCCTTTCTTTCTTCACTCTCACAGCTGTGAGGTGCACATGCACTTTCTGAAGCACTGAGACTTCCCCAGCTGAGGCCAGCTGTCAGACTCAGCCACATCCTCTCCCTTACTCCAAACTTCCTCTGCTCCTCAGTCTCCACCACTCATCCCAACATGGCCACCTCCCCTCAGCAGTCAACACCAGAGTCCTGTGCACTGCAGCTGCTCCCACAGACTCATGCTCAATCCTCACTGTGGTCCTGGCTTTCAAGGCCATTGTGCCTGGGAGGAGACAGAGGTGTTGGCTGCTGTCAGGACACCTGGGTCATTTCCATTTACTCCTGATGCAGTGACTCTGCCTGTGGGATCTGGCTAGGAACCTCTCTCCCACCCACTGCCAGATACTCACAGTCTGAGCCCAGACACAGCCTCCTCAGTCTTCAGGCGTCACTGCCTGCTGCGGAACCCTAGGATACCTGGGAGGCTTCAGTGTGACTTTCTTTGCCAGGATCCCATCTGACACGTACATGGAGGCAAGTCCCTGACATTCAGCTGGTGTTCTGCAGGGTCTGGGTCACCTTTCTTCCCAACTGCCAAGGGCCGGTCTCCATCATGGCCCCTTTGGTGGGGCTCCCGGTCTGCACTTTTACCACCCAGGGCTACACCACTCTTCCCAAAGGCTAAGGCCTGATAGGAACACCCTGCAGGGTGAGGGAATAAGAGAGATTTCAGGTGCAAACAAAACATCAGCAGACACTTACATTGTGACCTGTACAAAAAACAAATGTACCCTTTACCCTCCTGTTGAAAAAGTAAGCTCTGTGTGTTTTGTCATCACTACAGGGAAACCAGCCCCTGAATTACTCATTTCAGAAGTGTGGCCCCCAGCTGCAAGGGGTGGACATGAGCAGAGGGGAGAGGTGTGTGCTGACCCATCTGACCCTTGACCCCAGCACCATGCAGTGAGAAACATAAGGGGATGGCTTGGCTGCTGCCCTCCACCGTCACAGCGGGTGAGTCTGCCTGATGCCTGAGCTCTGTGGAGCCCTCTGACGGGGGTAAGACCATGGCAAAATGGCCTTAAGGAACAGAGGCACTGAGACCACTCATCAAACCAATGCCCTATTTTAATAAAAAAACACATGTACATTACATTTTACAAAACAGTTCCTTCCTTAACCCCATAAAAGATTTGGGATATTGGGGAGCTATGGGGAAAGGTCCCCCTCTAAATGCTTATGGCTACCTAGGCCTCCCCAGACCCCTGGTCCCGTGCAGGGCAGGGACAGCAGAGCCTGCTCACTGCTCCCATCAGCCCAGAGTTCCTGGAGCCTGTCCAGAGCCCTCACTGCCTACCCAGGGCCAGAGGAACCAGCTGGGGAGCTGGCCTCAGCTGGACTCACAGCCACTCCCTGCCTGGGCAGGGTCCAGTCTCAGGAGGAAGAGTGCAGGTACCCATAGTGGTTGTGGTCAGTCTTGCCCAAGGTCACTGTCAGTGACAGGCTGGGCTTCTGTTACAGCTCCTCCTTCTTCGGGTAGTGCTGTAGGGGTCAGGCTTTGAAGAAATCTGAGATGTAGCTGACCTGGCAGAGTGGAGGAAGGTGAGACTGGGCAGGGCCTGGGCAGGCACCAGGGTCATGGACATGGGCAGGAGGGGGAGGAACAGGGTCCCAGGTGGGCAATGAGAGAAAGAGTGCCTGTGGGGGAAGAAAGCCCTCCTGGTGGAGGACCAGTGGAGAGCATAGGGTGCTTATGGGCCCAGGGAAGGGCAGCGGTATGCAGGCAGGAGACCCAGGGAAAGAACTGGGTTTGGGAAGAGAGGTCCCAGGGGAGAAATGGGAAGAAGGGAGAGGCCCCCAGAAATAATTGGGGTTGAGGGAAGGGGTCCTTGGGAGGAATGGTGAAAGGAGGGGTTCCATGAATGGACTGGAGTTGGGAGAAGGGGTCCCAGGGTAAGATGTGGGGGTGAAGGGAGGGGTCCCAGGGAAGGACTCGGGTTGGGGGAAGTAGTCTCAGCAGAGAAATGGTGGAAGGAGGGGTTGCAGGGATGAACTGTGGTTGGAAAAAAGGGTCCCAGGGGAGGAATGGGGGAAAGGAAGGGGACCTCGGAAAGGACAGGAGTTGGGGGAAGAGGTCCCAGGGAGAAATGCGGAGAAGGGAGGGGTTCAGGGAAGAACTGGTATTGGGGGAAGGGGTCCCAGGGGAGAATTGGGGGGGAGGGAGGGGTCCAGGAATGGACTAGGGTTGGAGGATTCCAGAAGATAAATGAAGAAAAAAAATGGGGTCCCAGGGAAGGACTTGGGTTGGGGAGAAGGGGTCCCAGAGGAGAATTGTAGGGAAGAGTGATCCCAGGTATGGACTCAGTTTGCGGGAAGGGGTGCCAGGGGAGGATGAAGAGGGGGAGGGAAGGGCCCTGGGATGGACTGGGGTTGGGGGTCCCAGAGGAGAAATTGGGAGGAAAATTGGTCCCAGGGAAGGACTGGGGTTGGAGGAAGGGGTCTCAGGGGAGGAATGGAGGAAGAGGGGTCCAGGGATGGACTGGTGTTGGGGAAGGGTTACCAGGGAGGGGCCCAGGGACGGACTAGGGTTGGGGGATGGGGTTCCAGGGGAGGATCTGAGGGGGAAGGAGGGGTCCAGGGAAGGACTAGAGTTTGGGGTAGGGGTCGCAGGGGAGAAGGAGGGGTCTCAGGGGAGGACCAGGGTTGGAGATAGGGGTCACAGGGGAGGACTCCATGGGGCAAGAGTATACAGGGCAGGACCAGAGTTGGTTAGGGAGTGGTCTCTGGACAGCACAGGGGATGAGTCAGGGTCAGAAGCTCACAGTGAGGCCAGCCACCAGCGCCGCCTGCAGAAGGCCAGCAAGGACATCGCTCCAGTGGGGGTGTAGCCCACATAGAGGGCAAAGGACACCAGGAAGAACCACGCCCACTTCCAGCAGAGCCGTGCCTGCATGTAGAGCTGGGATGGGAGAGGGTGCCCCAGCCTGTGCCCTGCCAGGCCCTCCCATTACAAACAAGTCAGTGAGCACCCCCATCACCACCACAACCCATTTTACAGCTGGAAAAACAGAGGTCCAGGGAAGGGAGTGACTTGACATGCGAGCCCCGGAAAAATGGACTCACCGCCAGGAACACCACGCAGTACATTGCAAAGGAGGCATGTCCCGAGTAGAAAGACTACCTGGGGAAGGAGAGGCAGCAGGTTGGAGGGTGGGCGGCTCAGTCGGCATCTTCCAACTTCCCCTTGCCCCCACTCCTCCTGCAGAAAGGAGGGTTTAACACGGGAGCTGTCAACGTTACAGGCCACCAAATCCCAGGAGCAGGGGCTGCTCCCTCTGTCCTTTCCAGTTATCTGATGATGGAATCAGAGTCTCCAATTGGGGCTGTGGCATGAGATGCCTCACCCGTGAAGATGCTAAGGCCTGAACCCAACACCCAGGGCAGCAGACGGTAGTGTCCAGCAAGTAGGTAACACGGGTTTCGTTTTCACTGCATTTCTTCTCAGGATTTTCTCCCATCTGTGAAACTGATGGAAAAAAAATTTTTATATAAATTTGAGATCCCGTGAAGGACATGAATGAAACAAAGAACATAGGAAGCAACAAAAAACTGGCAAAAAAAAAAAAAAATAGTCACAATCAACTTATTTGGACCTAATCAAAAGCTTGCAGGAATCAGAGGAACACTTGTTTAACAGAATTCAGTTGAGGCCGTGCGTGGTGCCTCACACCTGTAATCTCTGCACTTTGGGGGGCCACGGCAGGTGAATCACAAGGTCAGGAGATCGAGACCAGCCTGACCAACATGGTAAAACCCTGTCCCTACTAAAAATACAAAAAATTAGCCAGGCGTTGTGCCACATGCCTATAATCCCAGCTACTCAGAAGGCTGAGACAGGAGGATCACTTGAAAGCCTGTGAGGTAGTGGTTGCAGTGAGCCAAGATCATGCCACTGCCTGGATGACAGAGACTCCATCTCAGAAAGAAAGAAAAAAAAAAAAGATAATCCAGTCGGATCTCAGAATAGCTTTGTGGCATTTTAATTCATCCTGGTCCCTCTCCCATTGCCTAGACTGTGGTGGCCTGAGGGTAACAGAACACACACCCAGCAGAGGTTACAAGATGTTGCCTTATTTTCAATTTGTTAGTCTCTGTGGCCTGGGCAAAAAACAGATGAGCCAAACAGGACTTCAAAACCAGCCTGCCCAACACGGCAAAACCCTGTCTCTACTAAAAGTACAAAACTTGTCCAGGTGTGGTGGCACTTGTCTGTGATCTCAACACTCAGAAGACTAAAGCAGGAGAATTGTTTAAACCCAGGAGGCAGAGGTCACAGACAGCAAAGATCACACCACTGCACTCCAGCCTGGGTAACAGAGTGAGACTTGTCTCAAAAAAAAAAAAAAAAAAAAAAAAAAAAAAAAAAAAAAAAAGAAAGAAAGAAAGAAAATAGATCAGTTAAGATTATTCAATTGGGCCTAGCATAGTGGCTTAAATCTGTAATCCCAGCACTTTGGGAGGCTAGGGTGGGTGAGTCATCTGAGATCAAGAATTCAAGACCAGCCTGGCCAACATGATGAAACCCCATCTCTACTAAAAATACAAAAAGTTAGCAGGATGTGGTGGTACATGCCCATAGTCCCAGCTCCTCTGGAGGCTGAGGCAGGAGAATCACTTGAACACAGGAGGCAGAGGTTGCACTGAGCCAAGATCATGCCACTGTACACTACACTTCAGTCTGAGTAACAGAGTGAGATTCTATCTCAAAAAATAAAATAAATAAAAATAATAAAAATGAAAGTATAAAAGTTAGTCAGGTGTGGTGGGTAGCTGGAAGGCTGAGACAGGAGGATTGCTTGAACTCAGGAAGTGGAGGTTGCAGTGAGCCGAGATCAAACTGCACTCCAGCCTGGGCAACAGAGCCAGACTCTGTCTCAGAAAAAAAGAGAAAAAGATTATTTAGCCTGAATGGGCTCAGGGGCTCACATCTGTAATCCCAGAACTTTGGGAGACCAAGGTGGAAGGATTGCTTGAGCCCAGGCATTCTAGACCAGACTAGGCAACATGATGAAACCCTATTTCTAAAAAAAACAAAAACAAAAACAAAAACAAACAAACAAACAAACAAAAAAAACAGCTAGATGTGGTAATGTATGCCTGTAGTCCCAGCTGCTTGGAAGGCAGAGATGGTTTAAGCCCAGGAGTTCAAGTCCTGGGCAAGATAGCAAGACCCTCATCACTGAAAGATAAAAAATTAAAGGCAAAAAAAAAAAAAAAAAAAAAAAAAAAAAAAAAAGACAGCGACAAGGAACTGAAAAAGGAAGACATAACCTAGACAACCCTGAAGAAAATGACAGAGGGCCTGACTATAAATAGATTAAACACTCCAACTGAAAGTCAGAGATTTGTTAAATGCCTTAATTCAATAAAAGGATTAACATATGCTGGAAAAAATAAAATAAAATAAAGTCAGAGATCTGTCTGGGCATGGTGGCATACACCTGCAATCACAGCAGTTTGGGAGGCCACAGAGGGTGGATCGCTTGAGCTGAGGAGTTCAAGACCAGCCTGGGCAACATGGCAAAACCCTGTTTGTACAAAATAAATAAATAAATAAATAAATAAACAGTAGCTGAATGCAGCGGCCAGTCCTAGCCACTCGGGAGGCTGAGGCTGGAAGATGGCTTGGCCTGGGAGGCCAACGCTGCAGTGAGCTGAGATCACTGTCCTCCACTCTGGGTGACAAAGTGAGCCTCTGTCTCGAAAAAAATCAGAGACTGGACAATACGTAAAAAACAGGGACCAATTTTATGCTAGGCATAAGAGACTTACTTTAGAGTCAGAGACATAAATAGGTTGAAAACACAAGATTGGAAAAAGAGAATATTACATGCAAACAGTAACGAAAAGAGAGCCAGAATAGCTATATTAATGTCAGACAAAATGGACATCAAGACAAAATTTGTTGAGACTAAACTCATATGTATCATTCTATGATGATGAAAGGGTCAGTCTATCAAAAAGATACAGCAATTATAAAGGTAAATGTAGTAAACCACACAACTCTAAATTACATAAAGCAAAAAAGGACAACGTTACAACATGAACTTCCAAAACACAAGAATTCACTCTGTTCAATCAGTAAAAACATACAGAAACAATTTTGTTTTTTATTCTATTCACTTATCCTCTTTTTTCTTTTTTTCATTTTTTTCTATCGTTTTGAGCAAAACAAAAACATTTTATTTTATTTTATTTTATTTTATTCATTTATTTTTTTTTTTTGAGACAGTCTCATGTCTCCCAGGCTGGAGCACAGTCAGCTCACTGCTCTCTTTTTCTTTTTCTGATTTATTTATTTATTTATTTTTGAGACGAAGTTTCACTCTTCTTGCCCAGACTGTAGAGCAACGGTGTTATCTTGGCTCACTGCAACCCCCATCTCCTGGGTTCCAGCAATTCTCCCTCCTCAGTCTCCTGAGTAGCTGGGATGACAGGCATTCGTCACCAGGCGGGGCTAATTTTTGTATTTTTAGTAGAGACGGAATTTCTCCATGTTGATCAGGTTGGTCTCGAACTCCTGGCCTCAAGTGATCTGCCACATTGGCCTCCCAAAGTGCTAGGATTACAAGTGTGAACCACCACCTCTGGCCAATTTTTTTTTTTTTTTTTTTTTTTTTTTTTTTTTTTTTTAAGTCAGAGTCTCACTCTCTCACTCAGACTGGAGTGCAATGGCACCATCTTGGCTCACTGCGGTCTCTGCCTCCCAGGTTCAACGGATTCTCTGCCTCAGCCTACTGAGCATCTGGTATTATAGGCATGCATCACTACACCCAGCTAATTTTTGTATTTTAAGTAGAGATGGGTTTCACCATGTTGGCTGGGCTGGTCTGTAACTCCTGACCTCAGGTGATCTGCCTGTCTCAGCCCCCCAAAATACTAGAATTGCAGGGGTGAGCCATCTTGCAAAGGCCCCCCAAATTTTTTTAATTAGAAAAAGAATCCGGGCACAGTGGGTCATGCCTCTAATCCCAGCACTTGGGAGGCCAAGGTGGGTGGATCACCTGAGGTTAGTAGTTTGAGACCAGCCTGGTCAACATGGAGAAACCCCATCTCTAGTAAAAAATACAAAATCAGCCAGGGGTGTTGGTGGGTGCCTGTAGTCCCAGCTACTCAGGAGGCAGAGGCAGGAGAATGCTTGTACCCAAGAGGCAGAGGTTGTGGTGAGCCAAGATCACACCATTGCTCTACAGTCTGGGCAAAAAGACTGAAACTCCATCTCAAAAATAAATAAATAAATGAATTACAAAAAGAAAAAAGAGAAGGCAGACATCGAAGACCACAAAGTATATGATTCCATTTATATGAAACATTGAGAACACGCAAATCTACAGATAGAAAATAGGATAGTGGCTGTTGCCAGGGGCTCGGGGAATAGTGACAGCCAATGGGTACAAGGGTTATTTGTTTCCTTTCCTTTCCTTTTTTTTGAGACAGGGTCTCACTCTGTCACCCAGCCTGTGGTAGGCACAATATTGGCTCACTGAAACCTCTACCTCCCGAGTTCAAGTGATGCTGCTGCCTCAGCCTTCCAGTAGCTGGGACTGCAGATGCCCACCACCAGGCCTGGCAATATTTTTTTTTTCTTTGAGATGGAGTTTCACACTTGTTACGAAGGCTGGACTGCAATGACACAATCTCAGCTCACCACAACCTCCACCTCCCGAGTTCAAGAGATTCTCCTGCCTCAGCCTCCTGAGTGGCTGGGATTACAAGCGTGTGCCACCATGCCTGGCTCATTTGGTATTTTTAGTAGAGATAGGATTTCTCTAAGTTGGCCAGGCTGGTCTCAAACTCCCAACTTCTGGTGATCCACCTGCCTCATCCTCACAAAGTGTGGGGATTATAGGCATGAGCCACCTAGCCCTGCCTAATTCTTTGACCTGTCATAGAGATGGGATTTTGCCATGTTATCCATGCTGCAGGGTTTACTTCTGATGAGATGAAAATATTCTGGAATTAGGTAGAGGATATGGCTGTACAGCATTGTGAATGTACTAAAAATGAATGGTACACATTAAAATTGAAGAAATGGTGACTAAATGGTGACTTTTATCTTATACAAATTTTATTCTGATTTTTTTTTTTTTTTGGTCTGACATTTCCCTAGGCTTGCCAGTCAATATTTCGATTTTTTTAAAAAGGACGATGAGTTGAAATGTTTAACGACCTATCAGTAGAGATGGTAAGAAGACAGTGCAGCAGAGGGCAAGCTGAGACTTGGGGAGACAGAGCACGCTCCCCCCGGCCTCCTGCTGCCTGTGGGGTACCTTGAGTCCTGAGACCCTGCTCCTCCCTGACCACCTGCCTGTTGGCTCCTCACCATCTGGCTTCTGTGGCTTCTTCAGCTCCCACTGTCCCCCAGAGTGAAGGCTGCTCATCCTCACTCACCTGGCCTCAGTGATGTCAGCAGTGTTTCCCCAACACACCCTCTCCAGCCACGCATAGAACGAGCAGTTGAACCGGCTCCACTCAGGGTCACAAATGGCCAGGAAGTTGGGACGCAGGCAGACGATCATGTACTTGGCCAAGTCCATCAGAAACTGGCTCATGGCCACCTTGAACAGGAAGGTTCCCAACACCTTGTACAGGGCAACCACGTAGTTGATGTCGGAGCGGGAATAGAGCCAGTCCATATGCACCAGGTAGGCTTCTCCCGCCGAGACCAGGGTGTGGGGCAGCTACAGCGACCAACGGGGATACCGGTCAGTCTGTGAGTCCTCACTGGGCCTCAGTCCTCCCCATGGGCCTCCCCAAGGTGCTGCAGAGCTGGGGACTCTAAAGGTGCCCTAGCTGGGCTCAGTGGCTCAGGCCTGCCATCCAGCACTTTGGGAGGCTGAGGCAGGTGGATCAGCTGAGGTCGGGCATTCAAGACCAGCCTGACCAACATGGTGAAACCCGTCTCTACTAAAAATACAAAACTAGCCAGGTGTGATGGCACAGGCATGTAGTCCCAGGTACTGGGGAGACTGAGGCAAGAGAATCACTTGAACCCAGGATGCCGAGGTTAAAGTGAGTGGAGACCCTGCCATTGGACTCCAGCCTGGGCAACAAGAGCAAAACTCCATCTCAAAAAGCAAAATGAGGTTCCTATTACCCACAAGTACCACTCAGGGCAAGGCCGTGTCCCCCAGCCCCCCACAGACTTCCAGGCCCCCCCATCAGCAACCCAGGGTTAGGCTGTACCCCATCCTGCCCCCCTCCCTTTCCCTCTGAACCCCTCCTGCCTTACAAGGATGACGGTGGCCATGATGGTGACCCCGGCCATGAGCCCATGGGTGATGGTGTCTAGCCGGTAGATGAGCCCATGGGTGATGGTGTCTAGCCAGTAGATGAGCCCATGGGTGATGGTGTCTAGCCAGTAGGGGTAACGGATGGAGTCATCCCCACAGTAAAATCCTTGCTTATACAGGCGTTCACCAGTGACAGGACAGCAAAGGGCAGGGAGGCTGGAGGGGGAGAAAGGCATGCGATCTGCAATGTTCTCCAACCAGCTGGACTGTGGGGCCCCCACGCCTGCCTTGCCTCGAGGCCTCCAACCGACAGCAAGGAAGAGTTTTTCTCACAGCACGTGAGATGCCCAAGCAACACACCTTTCCCATTACCCTCAGATGAGCACGAGCTCCCCAGACCTCTCCCCCTCATGCCTTCCCCTCTGCTCCTTGAACAAAGGGGACAAACACTCACCTCAGGGCCTTTGCACAGACACTTCTCTCTGCCCAAAATATCTTACTTTTATTTTTAAAAATAGAGACAGGGGTCTCATGCTGACCAGGCCAATCGCAAAGTCCCAGGCTGGAGTGACCTCCCAGCCTCAGCCTCCCAAAGTGCCGAGATTACAGGTGTGAGACAAGGTGCTGGGCAGCAAAGTGACTCAATTCCACTCAGTTTCATCTTCTCTCCCAGCTGTCCACACCAGCGTCCCTCTCACAAAAGGAAAGGTCTGTTTAGCCAGGCATGGGGGCACAAAGCTGTAATACAGCTACTCGAGAGGCTGAGGCAGGAGAATCACTTGAAACTGGAAAATGGAAGTTGCAGTGAGCCGGGATCGTGCCACTGCACTCCAGCCTGGTGACACATTGAGACTCTGTCTCAATTTATAAAAAGAAAATAAATAAATAAATAAACAAATAAAAATAAAAGGGAAGATCTGCTCTCTTTCCCTCTTGTCCTATTTGAAATTACGCAGTAACCTGTGGAACACTGGACTTAATCTACCCCCTCCACCCGCCAGCACCAGAAGGCGTCTATCATGTTTAGGACAGAGACCTGGAGGCTGCTCAGAGGCTGGCCAAGAAAGATGTTTAATAAATGTTAAACCAGGCGGGACTTATTTCAACTTAAGAGCTGGCCAGAGAAGTCAGGAAAGTGCCAAAGCAGGGGCACAGCAGAGGTGCCTTCATGCTTGCCCCTGCCCCTCACTGACTCTCATGCCAGGGCACATGCCAGCCACACAGCGACTCAGGGATCAAAGGCACATTCTCCTGAATTCCACACTTACAGAAGATGTCACATGGCACTGGGGCTCCCGGGGCCCTGTTGAGCCGAGGGACCAGGGAAGCAGGAGTCAGCTACATCAGAGCAGGGGGTGAGGGCAGCTCCCTGTTCCACTTGGCAGGTGCACAGCAAAAGCCTGGGGTGTCTAACCCAAAGAGAAAAGAAGGCAGGGCATCCTTTGGCACAGCCAGGCAAGGACAAAAAAAGCGTGGCTCTTCTGAATTCTGAGAGTCTGAGGAGTGGCAGGGGCCTCACACTCCTCCCTGCATGCCAGCTGCAAGGGTCCTAGGACACGGCAGACCTTCGATGCTGGCTGAGTCTGAGGAAATAAAGCAGTGAAGACAACAGAGGTCTGCCTCACAGGGCAGAAAAATCGGAGGGAATGCAGAACAGAACGGGCAGTGCAGGGGTCCAGAGCCAGGACGGTATCTGAAGGGGCAAGTGCTAGGGCAGACGGGGCTGCCATGTAAGAGCCCTACTTCTGCTGGGGCGCAGGGGCGGTTGGCGCCTCTGTGAGTGAGGGCAGAGACCAGGGAGGAGGCTCCTGCAACTGTTACCAGGTGGAATGTCAGGGTCACAGGACTCCAGCAGCTCCCCAAGGCTCTCAGCAGGTGGAGGCTCACACCGGTTGGCCTCTGTTTCCGACCTCCCTGCCCCAGTAACTCAAGTGAGAGACTCAGACATCCCCATGACAACCGGCCCCAGGCTTCCCTCTGCCTGGAAAGCTTGCCCTGGGGTCCCCGGAACAGGCACCTTCTCTTCATTTGACCCCCAGGGGCCTTTCCGCCCTCACAATGCCCCCACAGCCCGGTCTAGAACCTGTGAACTGCACTGACAGGCCAGAGCTTCCAGATGGAGGTGCCCTCGGCCGGGCCACCACCCCTGGCACACAGCAGCCGCACCCAACACCACCTTGGTGGCACCTCCCGGCTGTGTGGCCTCCAGCAGGCGACTCCATGAGGCTGCACCTCCCTCACAGGCCATTTAAGGGAAGGGTTTCAGTTATCTGCATGCTGCTGAGCGCCTGGCAGCCAGAAAGTGCCGCACACATGTTTAAGTAACTGACAGCACAGCTGCTCAGGACGTGGCAGACATCCACGGGGACCTGGTGCTGTCCCCTGGACACCCCTAACGAGGGTCTACTTCGGAGGTCAGAGGGCTTGGTCAGAGCACCAGGAAAGGCACCGAGGAGGAGTGCACCCCTGCTCCCCCGCGGTGTCAGAATTACGGGGTGTGGGGGGGTGGCATTGTCCTTTCAGCCACAGAGCAAACACTTGATCTTTGTTCCCAGGACCCTCTTAGGGGGACCTCTGCGAGCAGCTTCCCCCATCGGCCCGAAAACCTGCAGGACAGGTTTGGGTCTCCCGAGGCCCCTAAGCTTGGGACCCAGCTTTTCTCTTCAAGCGTCTCTCCCGCCCGAGGCGCAAGGGTTAGAATTCCACCGACGCGCTGGGCACCAGGACCGGGTCAGCCCCTCCGCAATCACCCAGAGCGGCATGGAAGTCCTGGGAGATCCTCGGCGGCTCCTACCCGCCGGCCCGCAGCCGGCCTGAATCACAGCCCAGGCGGGGTGCAGAGGGCGGGAGATGTACCGGGAGGGAGGTGCAAGCGGACGCTGCACGGCCACTTACTGCTGCCGGGCGAGGAGGCAGCCCCGGCGCTGTGGGCGCTTCTAGACTCCCCCTTCCCACAGGTTTGCGGGAACCCTGAGGCCTGGCAGGTTCCCGCGGCGCGTGGCGTGTGGAGGAAGGGGCGCCTCCGGAGTCCGCAGAGAGACGAGGGCTCACAGCCTCCAGGTGGTCTTCCAGGGAGGGTCACCACACCACAGGTCCCCCAGCTCTTACCGACCAGCCTGCACAGCAAGTCAAGTAACACAAAGACCCACCTCAGCTGCATGCGCGCGCCCCCGACGCTACTCCCTGCGCGTCCCGGCTGGGCAGTGGGTCAAGTGGCCGTGGAACCCGCCCATGGAGGGGATGAGGGGAGGGGAGGGGTCAGGAGAGTGGGAGAGGAGAGAAGAGGTGGGGAGGGGAGGGTTGGAGACTGTGGGGAGGAGGAAGGGGGAAGGAGAAGGGAGGGCAGTGGCTGGCGGGTGCAGTCCTGGCAAGGCGTAGATTCTACCCCGCCAACCGCGCCAGGAGGAGCAGGCAGGGCCAGAGTGTGGGCGCCGCGGGGACCCTCCGGCTGGAGCCCAGGGCCCTGATCCGGGCTGTGCGAGTTTCCGAGCTGCGCGAGGTAGTGCAGGGCTCGAGGGTCCCGGTGTGGAGAAGGAAGGCACGAACCGCAGGACCGCAGGGCCGCGGGGAGGGTGCGCTATGGCTACACAAGACGGGCCCCCCCAACTTTCCTCCCACGAAGCGGCGCCCGCTCTGCGCACCTTGAAACCGCAGAAAGGGCCAGGCATGGTGGCTCACAGATGTCATCCCAGCACTTCGGGAGGCCGAGAGGGGCCGGTCGCAGGTGGTCAATGGTTTGAGACCAGCCTAGCCAAGATGGTGAAACCCCGTCTGTTCTAAACATACAAAAATTAGTCGGGCGTGGCGGCGGCGCGCCTGTGGTCCCAGCTGCTTGGGAGGCTGAAGCAGGAGAATCGCTGGAGCACGGGAGGCAGAGTTGCAGAGAGCCGAGATCGCGCCACTGCACTCCAGCCTGGGCAATGGAGCAAGACTCTGTCACCCCCACCCCACCCCCCCAAAAAAAAAGCAAAACTCCGAAAGCAGGAAGGGGCCCATGGCTTCAATGACAGGGGTGTTTCTTTTCTCCTAATACTCAAAATCCTGGCACACGCGGTTCCATCCCCGGCATGTCAGAAGCTCAAGTTCCTTGACATCCACCCTGCAGACGGTGATGGGTGTTCCGGGCGTACTCCATGCCCAGGCTCCTTTCCTGCCAGCACACTGGTGATCACATTTCATGGAAGAGCACGGGGACACTGGGATGTGGGAACCCATGAAATGGCGCCAGGGTCTGTGCCCCCACCAGGTCCTGGGGAGCCCTGAGCTGAGGGTGCCTGGGGGCTGAGGGCGCCCAAATCAGTAAACGGAGGCCCAAGGGGCCCACACTGGGTCCTTTCAGCTGAGACCAGCCGGGAGGCCTTAAGAGTGTCAGACCCACCCATCCTGAGTCCAGCCTTGATCTCTGCCACTCCCGGTCACTTAGTAGGCCATGGTTGGGCTGGGTCCCTGGGTCCACCGCCACCCTGAACCTTCAGCACCACCATCAGCCCCCTGCCCCAGCAACACCAAAACAGGGTGCGTCTCAGCAACTGGACTTGAGCTGGGAGCTCCTCAACCCTGCTTCCTGGATGGTCAGACACCTGCACCTGGGGCAAGGGACACCTGGGGCAAGGGGCACCTGAGGATAGGAGCTCCTGGGAGACAGCAGAGGACACGGTGGTGCCGGGTGGGAGGAAACGGTGCAAGCTTCCCTGTGGCTTCGAGTTCCCCTGGTGCACTCACGGTGGTGCTTGGCTGGGCTGGGCTGCGGCTCCAGCTCCCATTGGGATTAGCGTGCCGGGCATAAATAAATGTTACATAAATGTCGCCTTCAGCGTCCCTGCTGCATTTCGCCCCACACTTCAGCCTGTCTGCAGAAGAGCGACCGCTACTGTCCGGGTAGCCTTCACAGCCCACGCACACTTTCTGCTACGATGGAGAGGGTGCAGCATCACACTGGAGTCCAGGAAAGGCAGGATTCTTTAGTGAGCACCTACTGTGTGCTGGGGTCAAGGGAGAGGTTAATTGGAGGGGCATGCCACCATTGGACGGGGGAAGATGGTGGGACTGAGGGATTGGGCCAAGCCAGCAGGGAGACACCCAGGAGAGGGGAGGAGGTTTCTGGGGCGGGGATAGAGGGTCAGGGTGAGGCTAGAGGCTGTTCCGCCTTCCATCCTTCCCCGTAGGTCAGGATTTGGGTCAGCCCTTAAAATCCCTGGGCAGGGCAAGGATTAAAATGTGGTTGGGAAAGCAAGAATTCGGATTAGGGTCAGGATTGGGGTCGTCTCCTCTATTTGCTGACTGCATCGACCATACTTCAAGGGACTTCCTGTCAGAGCTTTCTCAGCTTTGTCTATAGCTGCCCCAGCTGCCTGGTCCTCCATTCAGGAAGAACATGTGGCCAGGGCACCTCCCAGAAGGGACAGAGCTGGCCAGGAGGCCAGGTCTCTGTGCCTTCCTCCTTAACTTGCAGGTGACAGAGCAGGAAGTGGATGGTACATGGCCCCAAGCTGGGTCCCCTAGAGGCATGACTGCCCCTTGGTGTATGGCCGCCACCACCAGGCAAGCAAGCTTATCTCCACAGGCTCTGCCACCTTGGTGCCTTATTGGAAACTGGATGGCTCCAGGTATGATTCCAAATGAACACTTTGGAGACTGAGACACCTGTGAAGGAGAAAGAAGGGGGGCTGGCACACAGTAGGTGCCACCTCAGTGCAGGCAGCACTACACCTGCCCTCACTTTCTGTGCTTCTCTGTGACTTGACAAGTGAAGTACCTTGCCCAAGGGTTTCTGGCGTGGGGCTCCTGGAGCCAAGCAGGTACTCTTCGGTGGGTCTGACATGCAGGCGGTGGGCAGGGAAGGTGGAATGGGTGGATCCCTCAGTCTCTCTGTCTGCCTAAAGGGGACAAGACAGTAGCTACCACCTGAGCTTGTGGAGATTAAACAGTTGGTGAAATGCTTGACCAAGGGACAAACACTTGGAAACAGTATTAAAAAAATTACGGAATGAGTGGATATCACGTGTTTGCTGGGTCAAGATGTAAAAGGTACTTCTTCCCAGGGTGAAGATGAAAAAGCATTGGAAACCACTGCCTTCAGGGTCAGAATCCAGGACCCCTGAATTCAGAAGCCCGCTAGGACTGTGCAGTCCCTGGTGGGGTGCCCCTTAATGCATCATTGAGTAACCTGACAGTCAGGGACAGGGCAGCCCTAAGGGCTTCAGCACTGAGTCTGCTGTGCTCTGTCTGAGAAAGTTTGCACTGGGTCATATCAAAGAAAGCCACACAGCAACAGCCCAGTATGCAGGGACACCCCCGACCACACGGCCCCTCCCTGCCACTCATCTATAAGCACTACATGCCATCTTGGTGTGCCTGAGGGCTCACTGTCCCCATCTCTGCCCCTGAGCCAGCACACAGTGGGTGCTCAGGGTGTGCATACTGGGATGACGTCACCCCCAGAGGATATGACAGCAGCAGGGGGCTCATTGAGAAAGTTTTAACTGGGCCACAGCATGACACCCGAGCAACAGTGGAGGCAACAGTGTGTTCCAGAGGGGAGAGTGGGTTTCTGTATGCTTCTTCTTCTTTTTTTATTTCTTTTTATTATTTTATTACTATTATTATTACTATTTTGAGACGGAGTTTTGTTCTTGTTACCCAGGCTGGAGTGCAATGGCACGATCTCGGCTCATTGCAACCTCCACCTCCTGGGTTCAAACAATTCTTCTGCCTCAGCCTCCCAAGTAGCTGGGACTACAGGCTCATGCCACCATGCCTGGCTATTTATTTTTTTATTTATTTTTATTTTTAGTACAGATGGCCAGGATGGTCTTGATCTCCTCACCTCATGATCTGCCTGCCTCGACCTCCCAAAGTGCAGGGATTACAGGCGTGAGCCACCGCACCTGGCCCACATGTTTGTTTATCTGCAATTTGAATCTTAAGTGGACATCCTGTATTTTATCTGGCCACCCTACCCAGGAACCACAAGGACCACCAGGGTGAGAGGAACAGCTGGGTCAGGTCAGTAGGGACCCAGACAGTTCCACTCCAGAGCCATGGCATCCTCAGCACAGCCTGGGCCTGGGAGGCTGAGGCTCTGGGGACAGTAGCGAGGCCAGGACCATCAGCTGTGGGCAACTTTCTCCCAGCTCTATTCCCCCTGACAGAAACTGTCTCAGGAGGTTCCATCTCCAGGGATGCCCTGGCTAAGACCTGCTCCCTGGCATGGCGACTAACTCTGTCCAGAACAGATTTCCATATTTGATTAGCAGGTAGGAGGTCACATAAGAGCTTCATTTTGGGGGATTTTCCTGTAATCTTGGATTACAGGCACGCACCACCATGCCTGGCTAATTTTGGTATTCTTAGTAGATATCATATTTCACCATGTTGGCCAGGCTGGTCTCAAACTCTTGACTTCATGAATACAAATTCTCAACCTTTTCATAAAAGCAAAGCATTCAATAAACTAACACAAACAAATAAGAACTTTTTCTTATGGCCAGTGACTTCCATACAGGACAGCATGAACAGGAACATTCTTAGTCAACCAGCAACATCCACACAGGATACCATGAAAGGGAACATTCTTAGTCAACACATGACATCCCCTAAGTAAGCAATGGTCTCTTCTGGCTCCAACTTAATATTCCAACCAAATCAAACCTTCCTGAAACATGTCTCCACTCCAGCTAAAAAAAAAAAAAAAGTGCTAAGGTTCCCTACTACGGTCTCCTGGTTTCAGATTCCTCAGCCTAAGAGGGACGGTGTTCCTGCACTGCCTTCCTGACCTCCCTGCTCACCTGATCTCCCTGCTCACCCCATACATACAGGATGCTCATGCATGTAATCCCAGCTACTCAGAAGGCTGAGGCAGGAGAATCTCTTGAGCCCAGCAGGCAGAGGTTGCAGTAAGCTGGGATTGCACCACTGAACTCCAGTCTGGGCAACAAAGTGAGACTCCATCTCAAAAACAATAACAATGAAAAGAAAGTATTCAAACATTAGCACAGAGACAGAAAATAAGAGAACAAAGAGAGACCCGTGCAACAACAACCCGTCACACATGACTGCAGAGACCTGTGGGACACCATGGCCATGATACAGGTGAACACAGAGACCTGTGGGACACCATGGTTGTGATATGGGTGAACACAGAGGCTTGTGGGTCACCATGGCCATGATACAGGTGAACACGGAGACCTATGGGACACCATGGTTTTGATACAGGTGAACACAGAGACCTGTGGAACACCATGGCCATGATACAGGTGGATGGAGAGACTTGTGGGATGACACCCAGTACATGGCGCATATACCAGAGACCCAAAAGGAAGACAGAGCAGGAAATCAGAAAAATTTGAGAAATATTCTCCCAGAAATTGAACTCTAAGGAAGAAAAAAAAAAAAAACATTTTCAGAAATCACGGTCAAGACTTCAAAATCTGTTAAAATGCACCCACCCTCAGGCTGATGTCACTCAGTTCAGAAAACTAGACCCAGGTACATCACAAACTGTCAAAGTCTGAAAAATACAAGAAAATCATGTATACGGTTCAAAGAGATTTCATATTTATAGGGTTCAGCCCTATAGGGTTCTGTGAGCCCCTCCCTGCAGGTGCAGACATGAGAAACTGTAGAAATAAAAGACACAGACACAGAGAAAGAGAAGAGAGTTCGGGGTCCACTGCCAGCTGAAGTGCAGAGACCTGCAGTGGCCCCAAGTGCCTGGACGCTCTGACTTAATTTATTGAGTACAAAGCAAGGGGAGGGGAATGTCAGGGGAGGTAACAGTGGTCAGTGATAGGGTCAGGTAAATCTCCTGTCTTGGAGAGACAGTGACATGGGGCCCAGGACTGTCACGTAGCCGAGGCCAGGAGAAAACCAAATGTGTCAGCCCTCTTCATGTATTTTTCAGAAATATGAAGGACATTAAGATTATGTTACTATTATTCTTACCTTTCAAGAAAAAGAGAAACCAGGTGCAGAAGCAGGGCGTCAGAGTGGATGTGGAATGTGATCGCTGAAGCCAGCATCACATAGAGACAGTTAAGCTCCAGGATGTCTGTGGGTGTCCATGACAGCCGTCAGGCCCACCACAGGAGCTTGGAGGAGTGGAGTTTTCTCCTGCCTTCCCCAGGAAGGAGACCCCTCGGCCATTTTGGATGCCTCCTCCCCTAGCTGGCTAAACAGCAGGCACTTCCCCAGCATGGGCGCTTCCCCAGCGCGGGTGCTGCCACACAGCCGAGGTGTCCTCCAGCAGCCCTATGTGGGCGTGACAGAGGGCTTAGGGCATCATGACTTAGGGTCACTTTGTTCACAGTGTCACCTCAGTTCCATGCTTCATAACCTGAGAGTCATTAGTAAGATTAAAGGTTATATTGAGTATATATCTTTATAGGTAACTGTAAGATTATATACGATTATATGAAAGAATAACTATGTGCCTACCTTTCTAATTCTCTTCTAAATCAGTATTTATATGGGAACAGGCTGAGGCTCCAGATCCTTGCCAGGGCACTTTCAGGGTTTCCCCCTACATATATTAAGAAAAACAGAAGAATGAGAAAATTCCTCATCAGAATCAATAGAGAGCAGGCATGAATAGAACTTTAACACACCAAAAGAAAAAAAAAAGTCCACTCAGACTTCTGTATCCTGTAAAAATCTACTTCAAAAGAGAATTAGGAGCAGGGTGTGCTGGCTCACACCTGTAACCCCAGTGGTTCAAGACCAGCCTGATAAACATGGAGAAACCCCAACTCTACTTAAAAGTACAAAAATTAGCCAGGCGTGGTGGTGTGTGCCTATAGTCCCAGCTACTTGGGGGCTGAGGCAGGAGAATCGCTTGAACCCAGGAGGCAGACATTGTGGTGAGCCAAGATTGCACCGCTGCATTTCAGCCTGGGCAACAAGAGGGAGACTCCATCTCAGGAAAAGAAAAGAAAGAAAGAAAGAAAGAAGCTGTTGAGCTACAAAAAGATATGGAGGGGTCTGAAATGAATATGGAAGAGGCTGGCCTCAAAGGCTACACACTGTCAGTGTCCACCACAGAACGTCCTTGTCAAACTGCTCAAAACCAGTGGGAGAAAAAAGCTAGCAGAGAAAAAACCAAGAAAGGACTGAAGGTTTTCCTTGGAAGGTAGGATGAGCCAGAAGACAGGACAACTTCCCAGTTTGAAGGGAAATGTAAACCAGGGCCAGGTACAGTGGCTCACACCAGTAATCCCAGCACTTTGGAAGGCCAAGCCATGTCAATCACCTGAGGTCAGGAGTTGGAGACCAGCCTGGCCAACATGGTGAAACCCTGTCTCTACTAAAAATACAAAAAAATAGCTGGGTGTCGTGGTGGGCACCTGTCATCCCAGCTACCCCAGAGGCTGAGGCAGGAGAACTGCTTGAACCTGGGGGGTGGAGGTTGCAGGGAGTTGGGATCATGCCATTGCACTCGAGCCTGGGTGACGAAGAAAGACTCCATTTCAAGAAAAAGATGCTATACTGAAAACCATAACATTGCTAAGACCAAAGGTGTTACCAGAGGTAAAAACTCACAGAGTGGAATATTAATTCTCCCCAAATTAAAGTTTCAGTGCAAACCTAATCAAAACCCTAGCAAATATTTTTGAGGCGACTAACAAGTTGTGTATCTACCTAAGTTTTAAGATTAAAATTTGTCAGGGCTGGATGTCGTGGCTCACACCTGTAATCCCAGCACTTTGGGAGGCCGAGGCTGAGGCAGGAGAACCATTTGAACCTGGGAGGTGCAGGTCGCAGTGAGCTGAGATTGGGCCATTGCATTCCACCCTGGGCAACAAAAGTGAAACTCTGTCTCTAAAATAAATAAATAATAATAAAACCTGTCAGTTGCCAAAAAAATAATTTTACTCAAACTTATATACATACAATGAAAACTTACAAACCTGGAATACTTGCATCACCTCGGACTTATGTGTAATGTGGAACAATTGCGACAGTGTAGCATGACTCAGGGTGAGAAAAGGGAGACACTGTACAGACACTTGATTTATCACAAATGCATCACTGCAACTCAGTGAGGTAGAGAATGGATTTTTTTTTTTTCTTTTGGAGACAGAGCCACCATGCCTGGCCACGGTCTTTTCAATGTGTGGTGCTGGAACAACTGCACGTCAGTATGGAAAAACAGTTCCCTAACCCACACTTCATACCATCTAACACCATACACCAAAATTCATTTTTATTTATTTATTTATTTATTTTTTCTGAGATGGAGTCTCACTTTGTGACCCAGGTTAGAGTGCAGTGGTGCAATCTCAGCTCACTGCAACCTCCACCTTGTAGTTCAAGTGATTCTCCTGCCTCAGCCTCCCATGTATCTGAGACTACAGGCAAGAGCCATCACTCCTGGCTATTTTTTTTTTTATTTGCAGTAGAGACAGGGTTTCACCATGTTGGACAGGTTGGTCACAAACTCCCGACCTCAAGTGATCCACCCGCCTTGGCCTCCCAAAGGGCTGGGATTACAGGGTGAGCCAAGGCCCTGGCCACCATACACCAAAATTTAAATTAAGTTCCATCACAGTCTTAAATGTGAAAGGAAAACAATAAAGCTTCTAAATTAAATATGGAAGAATACCTTCAAGAGCCTGAAAGTAAGCAAAGACTCTTAAATAGGACAAAAACACATTACTTTAAAAATGAAGATTGGTAAGCTGGACTTTACTGAAGACACCACCAAGAGAGATAACGGCAAGCCACAAACTGGAGCAGGCAGCAGCAGTGTGCAAAGCCCACAGAGGACTCGCTTCCAGAACGCATGAGTTACTCCATAAATCAGAGAGAAAGACCACCCAAGTCAGAAACAGGGAAAGTTTTGGGCACTCACAAAGAGAATATCAAAATGGAGATCACACTCTCCAGGGAAATGTCAATGAAAGACACGACGTGACAAGAGTTTATCTCAACTCAGGCAATTTCACGCTCGGGGTCAAACGCCAAGAGTGTGAGCGACTCCCACAAATCATGAGTGAGAAACTCGGTCAGCACATGTGACCCCAGCACATGCCTACCATGCGACTCCCTGCTGTCCATTGAGAACTGAGCACTCTATCCGTAAACCAGGCACAAGAGCATTCATGGCCCACAAACAGACCCAACCGTGACAGCAGTCCACGGCAGGAGGGGTGGACAAACGTGGCACCCAAACCAAGCACCACAGCGCAATACGCGAGACACAAGCATGCAGATGACTCCAACAGCACAGACGTCACACAGAGTGGGAGCAGCCGGTGGTGTCCCATGGCTGAAGTGGTGCCGGCTGCCGAGGACGGGGCACCCTCATGGGGTGAGTCAGGGTTGGGAAAGGGCCCTGACAACAGGCTCTGAGTCCAGGGTTCCACCCAGACTGTGACTGCAGGTGCCTTTTCTGGGTGAAGTTCCCATGTACACTTTGACCCTGCTTTCTGAATGTCCCAGCTTGGCTGCACCTGCCTGCCTCCGTCCTTCTCTCACACGGGTCCATCCCAGCCATGGAATCACATTGGAGAAGGCTCCTGAGCTAGGAGCACCGGCCCTGGGCCTCTTGAGGGCTCTAGGGAAAGACAAGACCCAAGTCAGTGGGCAAGTGAGTCCATGCCTGGAAGGGGCCAGAGTGGCTTGGCTCTGAACTCTAGTGCAAAAAAGATGAAGTTCAGGTCCAGGACAGGGCATAGCCTGCAGAGGTGGGGAGCCAGGCAGGGGAAGCCACACAACACCCAGCAGGTCTCTCTGGAGAACCCATCTGACCCAGGACTCCCGAGGAGGTGCCTTGGGGCAGAGAGCTAGTGAAGGCAGCGGCCCCGGCTTGGGGGAGATGGCTGGAGTCAAGGGTGGGGCAGGATGGACTGCTAAGGGCCTGGCTGCATGGGTTGACAGGAGCAGACCCCAAGAGACAGACAGGCAGAGTGGGCAGGGCCAGGCATCAACAGGCCCACCGCAGTCAAGAGGGCCTCCACTTCCTGCAGCCACAGGCTCGGCTGCCCAGCAAGCCACAAAGGTCAGGCACCTGATCAGGCTGGGCCCTTTAGACTGTCCAAAGATCTGCCATCCAACTGGACCACTCCCCTGCAGAAGTGAGTTCCCAGCCTCGGGCCCCAGGCACTCTTCTCACAGGGCCAGTTCAAGTGCAGGCTGCTGAGGTCAGCTTGGAACTGAGGTCCCACCATAATCTCCTGCAAACAAGGGCCTGGGAATCAGGACACTGAGGAAGCATCCGGCACAGGAGGGAGGCTGGCTGCCATGTGGCCTGCTAGGGCGGAGGGGCTGCCATTCAGACCCCAGACCCATGTGTGCAATCAACCTGCTGATGCCAGTTCTGGGGTCTGAGGATGGGAGGCAGAGGCCTGTGTGGGTGAGGGGAGGCTGTGCCCTGACACTGGCCTGGCAGGCTCAGATAGGATGTCACAGGGGAGACACTCTGGGCCAGCAGCAGGAGCTGGGGCTCCGGTCCTGGCCTACCCCGGGGTTGAGAAGCACGTCCCTCCTCTGAGAAGGGGCACACAACCAGGGACAGGGCTCAGCAGGAACCCACTGTGGTGACTGCAGTTGATACAAGGTTGGGGAGAAGCAGAGCCACCTACCTTCTTATATTTGTTGGCGGGAAGGGAGCCCTCCTCGGTGTCAGAAGATGCAGAAGAACCAGGCTCTTTGACTTTATCAGCCAGGAAAGGAGCTTTGGGAAAATGGAGGCAGGTCCTCCAGGGTCTCCACTGCTGGCAGCCTGCACAGCCCGTTCTCCAGGCAAAGACCCTTCACTCCCACTCTCCATCCACCTGATCCCCAGGCTGTGACACCCTCCCTGGCCACACACTGGGACATGGATGGGCACAGAACCCAGGACCCGGGGTGCACTCTGAAGAAAGAGACCTTCCCTTTCCTTCCCTTCCACGTAGCTGCTGTACTGCTGGGCCCCAGCCGTCAGCTCCCAGGAAAGCCAGCACACAGGCCTGTGGGGGAGGATGGCTATGGGGATGCTGTTTCTAGATCTGCTGTGGAAACCAACACATTACCTGCTTGTTTAAACTGAATAGCTCTGAGAGTCTCTGCTCGCTGGCCAGGATGGGGCAGAACAAGGCACCACCAAGGCTACCAATGCATCCCACCAGGCAGAGCCCCTCATCTGTGATGAGTTCTTGGCCCGCACCAGCCCCAGGACCCTTCATCAGCATCACCCCTGCCTGGCCTGGGGCCTGGGCATGGGAGAGGATTGGAATAGAGTCACCTACATCCGCTCCGGTTTGGGAAGAGGTCAGAGGTTTTGTGGGAGGTCATGGTTGGGGTAAGGTCATCAGCAGATGGCTGTGTCTGTTATTCTTCTTTCCCTGAAAGCAAATTCTTCACTATTTGTTCCTTTTAACGAAAAAGTAAAGAACATTGTACAGTTTAGCACTCTCGGGATAACATTAACGATAACAACAATGAAGAGGCTGGGGGCTCCCTTAGGCTCATGTGGGGCTTATGCCCATTCTGCAGAAAAGAAAATGAAGGTGGCTGAGGGTGCACAGTGTTGAGGGTAGGGAAGTGGGGGTGGAACTGGACACGTGGGGTGCTATTTTCATTACACAGGTAAAGAGCTGGAGGTACCCAAGTGTGCACAACGCGGGGGAGCTCACACCCAGTCACCAGTGCTGGAAACAGTCAGAGCCACCACTGGACACCGCCCAGAGCACGTGGCTCTTTCTCAGCCATGCATTTAATGTTAAACTTCTGCAATGCAGCCTTCCCCTGCTCCAAATGCCCAGGCCTTGAGCGGTGACCTATGGGTACCTAATGTCAGAGAGCCCAATCCTGGGGAGGCGGCCGAGTCATGGTTCCTCTGCCTTCCCAGGTGCACTTCTCCAGGATATGCCCTGATTGCCCCTCCATCCACCCACACCAGAAGGACATGTGGCCCGGGGTTAAGGCTAGGGTCCAGCCTCATGCCCATGACCATTCCAACCTTGGCAGAATGGTACAGGTGGCCACATTCAACTTGTTCTGGGGGCCTTTGTGCTCCTCTCACTGAACACCCCCTGCTGAGAGGCAGCCCCTATCTCTGCACCTCTGCTGGGGGCCAGTTCCAGGAAGGGCACTCACTCACTATGTCCAGGGTCATGTCCGGGAGGTTGGGAGCCACATCGCCACCCTCACTCTCCTGCTGTGAGATGGGGTCTGAGGCCTCATAGCCATAGAGTGCAAGCAGCTCATCGAAGGGCATGTCACTGCTCTGAGTTAGGGAGGAGAACAGGGCCCCATCAGGAGGGGCTACTCAGGGGGCTTCTGTCCCCTCTCCCTTACCTGAGCCTTGCTGGCCACAACCAGGGCAACTCTGACACACCCACAGCAGCTCCTGACACGCAGCACTCCCCAGCCAGACCTCAGGCTCAGCCCCTCATTCAAGAGCTCCTTCACAATTCCTCAGAGAGGCATTGTAACACAGGGGTAACCGGCTGGAGAAGAGGGCACCACCCTGCCTGCAGTGCCTCCTCACACAGGGCGAATGATGGGAATACAAGGATGGTACTATTTTAACTCAACATCAGTTTATCAAAGGGGAAAAATGTAACCTGAAAGTTATTTGGTAAAATCTGACATTTATTCCTGATTAAAAAAAAAAAAAAAAAAAAAAATCCCTCAAGAAACTAAACAGGCCAACAGCATTTTGGATGTCAAGGAAGGCAGATCACTTGAGGCCAGGAGTTCAAGACCAATCTGGGCAACATGGCAAAATGCCGTCTCCACTAAAAATAAGCTACATGGCTTCTATCATCCCAGCTAATCGGGGGGATCAGGCAGAAGAATCACCTGAACCCAGGAGGCAGAGGTTGCAGTGAGCCAAGACCACACCACTTCATTCCAGCCTGGGTGACACAGCGAGACTCTGTCTCAAAATTAAAAGTTAAAAAAGAAGAAAAGTACGCAAACAGATGGATGCTTCATAAATATAACGGAGAAGCTGCCGATTCACACTGGGTCAAAAATGAGTAACCAGAGAAATCACCGTCACGAGTGGGAACAAGAGCGCTGTGATGAACACATAGCTTGATGCTGAGCCCGTACAGCCTGCCAGGAAGTAGAAACAGGGCGCGTCACTCCCCGGAAGGAAAAGACGTCACCCTCTCCAGCGCTGCTTTTAAATCCCCACACCGCTGTCATGGGAGCCTCTTCACCACTGAGGTTACAGCTGCCTGCTCAGACTCCACCTGGCCCCGGGGTTCACTCTCAGTGTCCACCTTCCTGAATCCTCCCTCTCATTCTCTCAGGATGTCAGCACTGGCCTCTCCTCCACCCCAGCTCCTGCCCAGACTCCTCCTGGGTCTTCAAGTCCACAAAGAACCTCCCGGCCCATTCCCAGCCCTTCCCCAGGTGGAACATCCATAGCGAGTCCCCCTTTAGTTCTCACAGGACCCGGCAGACAGAACTGATTCTGTATGCCCATGACCACCAGGAGTATTTGGGTGGGAGGGCTGACACGGTGGTCCCAAGGCCCCTGGGTGCCCCGGGTGAAGCCCTGTCTGAAGAGCACTAAGCCGTGGTCTCTGTGCTGGGCCTCACTGACATTCACACTGATGGTGCTGCACCAGCAGCCAGCAACAGCCCAGCGCCCATGGAAGCCGCACCCAGGTGTGGTACCACTGTCCATCCCTCACAGACCAAAAGCAAACTCCCATCTCACTTCAGAAGACGGTGGGCACATTCTGTGAAGTTACATCCTGAGCAGACACCTCCATGTTCTGTGTGAGGGCATGGGAAGCAGAGCAGCTGCTGCCTACCAGGGTGACGGGCTCCTTTAAGAGAGAACGCATGGAATGGGTGGTGAGGCGAGGGGGCTCTTCCTGAGGTGGCTCCATCAGGGAAGCAGGTGTGGAATGGGTGGTGAGGCGAGGTGGCCTTTCCTGTCCTTTCACCTCAAGAGTACTGGCCGACTACAGCCACTCAGACAGGAGCCTCACAGGCAGGCAAGGGGGGCTGCTACTTCAGAGAAAACAGCTGACCTAACTGCAGCAACTGTAGAACTCAAGACTGACAAATGAGTTTGACCACATGAACTTGCCAAATTTCCAACATTTACAAAACTTGTGATGAGGTCGACGGTGATCATTAATGGTTACAGTCAACTCTAACCTCCAATGCGACTGAATCTGGAGACGAGGTGTTTACAGAAGTGACTAAGGTCCAGTGAATCCATGAGGGTGGGACCTTGATCCAGCAGGATTAGTAACCTTTTACGAAAAACACCAGAGGGCTCCCTCGGGTTCTCTGTCCACCACGTGAGGACAGAGAGCAGCACCAGAAGCCACTCTGTGGGACCTGTTCACGGACCTCTCTACCTCTGCAACCGTGAGGTTCACTGGTAACGGCCTCAGACTCCACTCCACAAAACTACCATTTGCTGAGTTTTGCTGTGGCATCAAAGAAGAACACTCCATTATTTGAAAAACTGTTAAATATGCCTTCCTTTTCCAACCATAGTCCTGTATGAGGCTGTATGTGTACTTCAACCATAACACCTTATCACAACAGACTAACATCTCCCTTAAAAGACAGAAGCAGGCTGGGCATGGCTCACCCTGTAATTCAAGCATAAGAGGCCGAGGTGGGAGGATCACTTTGAGGTCAGGCATTTAAGATCAGCCTGACCAACATGTTGAAATTCCATCTCTATTAAAAACACAAAAATTAGCTGGGCACGCTGGTGGGCACCTGTAGTCCCAGCTACTTGGGAGGCTGAGTCAAGGCAATCAATTGAACCTGGGAGGTGGAGATTGCAGTGAGTTGAGAATGTGCCACTACTCTCCAGCCTGGGCAAAAGGGCCCCACTCTGTCTCAAAACATAAAAAGAAAGAACTTGAGTCATGTACGGTGCCTCACACCTATACTCCCAGCACTTTGGGAGGCCCAGACAGAAAAATTGCTTGAGGTCAGGGGTTTGAGACCAGACCTAGCAAAATAGCAAGACCTCTACAAATAAATAAATAAATAAATAAACAAATAAAAAATTCAAAAGGTTAGGCCAGGCCCAGTGGCTCATGACTGTAATCCCAGCACTTTGGGAGGGTGAGGTGGGTGGATCATGAGGTCAGGAGATAGAGATCATCCTGGCCATCATGGTGAAACCCTGTCTCTACTAAAAATACAAAAACAATATTAGCTGGGCGTGGTGGCGTGCGCTTGTAATCCCAGCTACGTAGGAGGCTGAGGCAGGAAAATCGCTTGAATCCAGAAGGCTGCAGTGAGCTGAGATCACACCAGTGTGCACTAGTCTGGGTGACAGAGGAAGACTGTAAAAATAAATAAATAAATAAATAAAAAAGACAGAAGCTGGACTTTCATATATGCTTCTATATTCAAAGAGATTTGGAAAACTAAAAATTCATTCTTTGCACTAATTGTTTTTCTTTTGGAACACAGAGGTTTTCTTTCATTTTCAAAAAAGTGTTTATATTAACATGTAACTGACTTGTTCAAACTATTTTATTTATTTATTTATTTAAATTCAATTTTTTTTTTTTTTTTTTTTTTTTTTTTTTTTTTTGTGACCATTCTGTCACCAGGACCAAGCTGGAGTGCAGTGGTACAATCTCGGCTCACTGCAACCTCTGCCTCCTGGGTTCAAGCAATTCTCCTGCCTCAGCCTCCCAAGTAGCTGGGACTACAGGAACACACCACCATGCCCAGCTAATTTTTGTATTTTTAGTAGATACTGGGTTTCACCATGTTGGCCCAGAGGGTCTCTAACTCTTGACCTCGTGATCCGCCCACCTCAGCCTCCCAAAGTGCTGGGATTAGAGGATTGAGCCACAGCACCCAGACGTATTTTTATTTTTTGAGATGGAGCCTTGCTCTGTTACCCAGGCTGGAGTGCAATGGCGCAATCATGGCTCACTGCAACCTCCACCTCCTAGATTCAAACAATTCTCCTGCCTCAGCCTCCCAAGTAGCTGGGATTACAGTCATGTGCCACCATGCCTCACAAGTTTGTTTTTTTTTTTTTTTTTTTTTTTTTTTTTTTTGTTGTTGTTGTTGTTGTTGTTTGCATTTTTAGTAGAGACGGGTTTTGCCATGTTGGTCATGCTGGTCTTGAACTCCTGACCTCGTGATTCTCCCGCCTTTGCCTCCCAAAGTGCTAGAATTACAGGCATGAGCCACCACACCCAGACTATTCATATCATTTTAAAATGAGTTAGCAAATAAGTATTCCTCCATGTCAATTTTACCTTTTAATGTAGTAAAAAAGCAACAGATAAAACCTATTAACAAAGCTCCTTAAAACTCTGAATTTTTTTTTTTTTTTTTTTTTTTTTTTGAGACAGGGTTTCATTCTGTCAACCCAGGCTCCAGGATAATGGTGCCATCTCAGCTTACTGCAACCTCCACCTCCCAGGTGCAAGTGATTCTCCTGCCTCAGCCCCCTGAAGAGCTGGGACTATAGGCATGTGTGACACGCCCAGCTTATTTTTGCATTTTTGTAAAATATGCAAAACCCCCACCTATGGGGTTTTACCATGTTTGCCATGTTGATCTTGAATTCCTGACCTCAGGTGATCTGCCCGCCTCAGCCTCCCAAAGTGCTAGGATTACAGGTGTGAGCAACTGCACCCAGCCTAAACTCTCAATAATTTTTTCTCCCAGTCTACACTGCCTTGGAACACTCAATAATTTTTAAGAGTACAAATTGGATTCTGAGACCAGAGAGTCTGAGAGCAGCTAGCTTAATTTCCAGCCACCGTACTGCTCAGAGAGCCCCATGAAAGACCCGGTCACCACAGAATTCAGCTCCTAGGATGCTGCCTGGCACTTTGCAGAAGATGCACAATTTAGCACTTGCCAACATAAATCCAACTGCACAGAAACTGTGAGGCTGACCCCAGAGGGCTCCACCCAATACAGGGATGGGGTCACCTCCCCCAAGTACCTGGGAGATGAAGTCCTTCTCCAGTTCCTCCTTGGGCTTGTCTGATCACTTTGAAGTCTCCTCGCATTCCCCCTCAACACTGTAGTTCTGTGACAGGATCTCTGTGAGGTTGAACTGATGGTCTCTAGAGCCCATGGACACCACTGGGGAGAATACGGCAGAGCAGGTGAGTGCCTTGCCTGCCTGTCCCAACCACCCTGCAGAGACTGGGGGTGCCTGGGGCAGGGGAAGCCCTAGAGGTGAGGCCCTCTGCACCACAGGATCAGCCTCCCACGTGGGTCCCTGCCAGGACACCCCACAACTCAAGCACCCCACAACAGCTGGTGAACTGCACTGCACACACTAATTCCAAGGTGTTTTTTTTTTTTTTTTTTCCCAAGGGGTTGGGGGGGTTTCTTTCTGAGGGACTGCTTGTCTTCCTGAACAGGAAAGTCTGAGGATTTGGAGAGCGTGGACTAGGAGACAGACACCCATCTCATTAGGGTGGGGGGAGCAGCAGGACTCATTGGAGCTGATTCATTTGGCATCACCCATTTCAGCACGGCTCTTAAAATGGGTGATGCCAAACCCTCACCTGCATGGGTCAGCACAGCATCAAGAACCACGCAGGGGCAATGCCGGTGGGAACTAGACAATGCCAGCCTCTCACGCTCCACCTGCAGGGCCACATGAAGCCGCCATGCAACACACAATGCCCAACAGATGGCGGCTGTCATCAGACCCAGGGTTTCCCAGAAAGAACTGGGGTGTGTCGCCATTTCTCTCCATGTTTAGTCTCCAATTAGTCAGACTTTAAAACAAACAAAAGGAAATAGCCAGGGTTCAATCAGTCCAGACAGGGAGCAGTATAGCCCAAGGCTGGGGGCCTGAGAGCCTGGGGTCCAGGGCAGAAAGCCCCTAGGAGGGCAGCCACAGAGCCTGTGTGGCTGTACACACAGGGGCACACCACGCACAGACCAGGCAGCTGCAGAATGTGGAAGAACAGTGGTGGCCAGCACCTTGCTAGAGTGGGGGAATAACCTGGAGCTGCCTGGGTGCGCCTGGACCCTCAGTGACCAGGATATCCCTGGAGGAGCCATGTAGGAAAAATAGGGATAATAATTCCTTCTTTGGAGACCGAGATGTGGACGAGTTTTACACCGTGAAGACATGAAGCCCTACACTTGGCCCATGGGAGCACAGCAAGAGGAAGAAGGAGCAGTCACTGAGACACTTGCCCACCCACATTCTGCCCTGTGGGCCCAGCACAGGTGGCCAACAGGTGGCCTGGGACCTCGATGCCCCTCGGGCAAGCAGCATCGGTGCAGGGAGGTGCAGGGAACCAGGGTCTGCCTGTCTCCCCCTCTTCACCTTCTCCAGCATGCATCCCTCAGCAAACACCCAACCCCAGCACCCTGGCAACATGAGGTGGCCCTCAGCGTGGCGCAGGCCTGTGCTGGGGTCCTCTGCTGGGGGTCCAGGCTCTGGGGATGGTCTCGGGTCTCTTTGGCTCCCTGCCTCTGCTAGAGAACAGGAAGATGGAGTCCTGATCATGCTCGCCACGGCTCCATCTGGGCGGATGGAAGCTGGAACACCCTGGACTCTGGAAGCCAGTGTGCTGGTCACAACTCAGCCAAGCCCGGTGGGCATTCTGTCTCTCACAGCCACAAAGGCCTTGGCAGACCTGGGTTGGGGGAGGATGGAGGAAAGTACCTGCTGTTGTCTGCAAGCCAGGCTCTTCAGGGCATAGGCTGTGTGCAAGGCAGAAGACCACCCAAGGGCTCTGCCTCCCCAGTTAGGAGGCCTGTGGAGGAAGAGAAGCAGGGTTAGCTTGGCCGGTCCAAGTCCTGCTGCTGGACATCACAGGGTAGCAGCCAAGAGCAAGCACTGGTCAGAGTCTGTTCGGTGAGCAGGGAAGGGGCTTTGTCTCTGCCTCTCAGGGCTGGAGAGCACTGGGTGCAGCACATGTGTGGGGCTGCCATAGGTGCTGCCTCCCACCCAGGATCACTTGCAGGGTGGAGGCTGTTTCACTCCAGGCAGGACATGCATTGTGTGACACTGAAAACCCCCCACAAACAGACCTCTGTCCTGACCTCTGCTGCAACCTGATGGAGCTCAAGAACAGCATGCACTGGAGGGGAAGCCAGACAGCAATGGCCACAGCGGAGGGTCCACTGATACATAATGTTCAGAACAGGCCAATCCACAGACAGAAAGAGGCTCATGGGGTCCAGGAGCCAGGAAAAGGGACAATGGGAGAGTGATTGCTAATGGGGATGACAGAATGTTTTCGATTAGAGTCAAAACATTTGTGACCATGGATACACTAAAAATCAATGAATTATAAATTTTAAAGTAGGCGTATTTTTTGTTTTATAAATCACCTCATTTTTTTTAATAAAAAGGCAAACAAAACCGTAAGTTATCATTATTACAATGTTCGTTCAATCTCTCTCTCTCTCTCTCTCTCTCTCTCTCTCTCTGAGGCAGAGCTTTGCTCTGTCACCCAGGCTGGAGTGCAGTGGCACAATCTTAGCTCACTGCAACCTCTGCTTCCCAGGTTCAAGTGATTCTTCTGCCTCAGCCTCCCAAGTAGCTAGGACTACAAGTGTCCACCACCATGCCTGGGTAATTTCTGTATTTTCAGTATAGATGGAGTTTTTTCAGTTGTTGTTTTATTTTTCTTTCTTTTTTCTTTTTTTTTTTAATATATATATATATATTCCGAGATGGAGTTTCACTCTTGTTACCCAGGCTGGAGTACAATGGCGTGATCTCGGCTCACTGCAACCTCCGCCTCCTGGGTTCAGACAATTCTCCTGCCTCAGCCTCCTGAGTAGCTGGGATTACAGTCACGTGCCACCATGCCCAGCTAATTTTTGTATTTTTAGTAGAGAAGGGGTTTCACCATGTTGACCAGGATAGTCTCGATCTCTTGACCTCGTGATCCACCCACCTCAGCCTCCCAAAGTGCTGGGATTACAGGCTTGAGCCACCATGCCTGGTCCACAGATGGGGTTTTACCAAGTTGTCCCAGGCTGGTCCTGCACTGTTGCCCTCAAGTGATCTGCCTGCCTCAGCCTCCCAAATTGTTGGGTGAACCACCACAGGAACCCACAACATTGCTTATGTACATACAAAAACCCTCAACAAAATACTGGCAAACTGGATCCAGCAATGTATAAAGATGATCATATGCCACCGGGTGCGGTGGCTCAAGCCTGTAATCCCAGCACTTTGGGAGACCGAGGCGTGTGGATCACAAGGTCAAGAGATCGAGACCATCCCGGTCAACATAGTGAAACCCCGTCTCTACTAAAAATACAAAAAATTAGCTGGGCATGGTGACACGTGCCTGTAATCACAGCTACTCAGGAGGCTGAGGCAGGAGAATTGCCTGAACCCAGGAGGCGGGAGTTGCGGTGAGCCGAGATCGCACCATTGCACTCCAGCCTGTGTAACAAGAGCGAAACTCTGTCTCAAAAGAAAAAAAAAAAAGATGATCATATGCCATGAACCAGTAAGATTTATTGCAGGAATGCAAGGTTGATTCAAAACCAAAACTCCGTTACTATTATACACCACATGAATAAAATAAAAAAACCAAAACATAGGATCATCTCAACACGTCCAATTCAACAAAATCCAGCATGCTTTCATAATGAAAAATACCCAACAAACTCAGAACAGAAGGGAATGTCTCAACCTGACAAAGAGCATCTAGGGAAAATCATACTAAGCACTACCCTCACCGGTGAAAGGCTGGAGGCACTCTCTAGGCCACCATGCATACAATGACATGTGCTCTCACCTCTGATGTGCCACGGAGAGATGCAGGATGCAGTCAGTGCAAGAACATGAAATAAAAGGAACCAAGATTGGTAAGGAAGCCAGGCACGGGGGCTCACACCTGTAATCCCAACGCTATTGCAGGCCAAGGCAGGTGGATCATCTGACATCAGGAGTTCAAGACCAGCCTGACCAACATGGTGAAACCCTGTGTCTATTAAAAACGAAAGACAATAATCCATTAGATACAATAAAAAATGATAAAGGGCATATCACCCCAGATTACACAGAAATTCAAAGAATCATCAGAGATCGTTACAAACAACTCTATGCACATAAACTAGTAAACTTGGAAGAAATGGATAAATTCCTGGACACTTACATCCTACCAAGCCTAAACCAGGAAGGAGTCGAAACCCTGAATAGACCAAAAGCAATGTCTGAAGTTGAGGCAGCAATTAAGAGCCTACCACCCCCAAAAAGCCCAGGTCCAGATAGGTTAACAGCCAAGTTCTACCAGACATACAAAGAGGAACTGGTACCATTCCTTCTGAAACTATTCCAAATAATCCGAAAAGAGGGAATCATTTCCAAATAATTTTATGAGACCAACATCATTCTTATACAAAAACCTGGCAGAGACTTAGCAAGAAAAGAAAACTTCAGGCCAATATCCATGATGAACAGAGGTGCAAAAATCTTGAATAAAATACTGGAAAGCTGATTGCAAGACCACATTGAAAAGCATATTCACCATGATCAAGTAGGATTCATCCCGGGGATGCAAGGCTGGTTCAACATATGCAAGCCTATAAACTTAATTTACCACATAAGCAGAAGCAAAAGACAAAAACCACATGATTATCTCGATTTATGCAGAGAAGGCCTTTGACAAAATTCAACAGCCCTTTATGCCAAAAACTCTTAATAAACTAGGTATTGACAGAACATATCTCAAAACAATGAAAGTTATTTACAACAAACCAACAGCCAATATACTGAATGGGCAAAAACTGGAAGCATTCCCTTCGAAATCTGGCACTAGACATGGATGAAAAGGATGAGGATGCCCTCTCTCACCACTCCTATTCAATATAGTACTGGAAGTTCTAGCCAGAGCAATCAGGAAAGAAAAAAGAAATAAACGGTATTAAATAGGAAAGGAGGAAGTCTAATAGTCTGTATTTGCAGATGATATGATTGTATATCTAGAAGACCCCATCGTCTCAGCCCAAAATATCCTGAACTGATAAGCAACTTCAGCAAAGTCTCAGGATACAAAATCCATGTGCAAAAACTACAAGCATTCCTATATACCAATAACAGACTTAAAGAGAGGAAATCAAGAATGAACCGCCATTCACAATTGCTACAAAGATAATAAAGTACCTAGAAATATAACTAACAAGCGCCTCTTCAAGGAGAACTACAAACCACTGCTCAACGAAATAAGAGAGGACACAAACAGATGGAGAAACATTCCATGTTCATAGTTAGGAAGAATCAATATGAAAATGGCCATACTACCCAAAGTAATTTACAGATTCAACACTATCCCCATCAAGCTATCAATGACCTTCTTCATAGAATTGGAAAAAACACCTTAAACTTCATATGGAACCAAAAAAAAGCCCACATAGCCAAGTTGATCCTAAGCAAAAAGAACAATGTGAGGGGCATCACACTACCAGATTTCAAACTATACTACAAGACTACAGTAATTAAAACAGCATGGTACTGCACCAAAACAGAGATATATACCAATGGAACAGAAAGGAGACTTTGAAGGCAACACAATTTATCTACAATCATCTGATCATTGACAAACCTGAAAAAAAACAAGCAATGGGAAAAGGATTCCCTGTTTAATAAATGGTGTTGGGAAAACTGGCTAGCCATGTGCAGAAACTGGACCCCTTCCTGACACCTTACACTAAAATTAACTCCAGATGGATTAAATAATTAGGCATAAGACCGAACACCATAAAATATCTAGAAGGAAATCTAGGCAAAACCATTCAGGACATAGGTGTACGCAAGGACTTCATGACCAGAACACCGAAAGCATTGGCAACAAAAATCAAAATAGGCAAATGGGACCTAATCAAACTCCACAGCTTCTGCACAGCAAAAGAAACAGTCATTAGAGTGAATCAGCAACCAACAGAATGGGAAAATTTTTTTGCAGTCTACTCACCTGACAAAGAGCTGATATCCAAAATTTACAAAGAACTAAAACAGATTTAAAAAAAAAAAAAAAAAAAAAAAAAAGACCCCATTCAAAAGTGGGTGAAGGATATGAACAGACACTTTACAAAAGAAGACACACAGGAGGCCAACAAACATATGAAAAAATGCTCATCATCACTGGTCATTAGAGAAATGCAAATCAAAACTATGTCGAGATACCATCTCATGCCAGTTAGAATGGCAATCATTAAAAAATCTGGAGACAACAGATGCTGGAGAGGATGTGAAGAAATAGGAACATTTTTACAATGTTGATGGGAGTTTAAATTGTTCAACCATTGTGGAAGATAGTGTGGCAATTCCTCAAGGACCTAGAAATAGAAATTCCATTTGACCCAGCAATCCCATTACTGGTTATATATCCAAAGTATTATAAATCGTTCTACGATAACCATATATACACACGAATGTTCACTGCAGCACAGTTTACAATAGCAAAGACCTGGAATGAACCCAAATGTCCATCGATGACAGACTGGAAAGGGAAAATGTGGCACATATACACCATGGAATATTATGCAGCCATCAAAAACGATGAGTTTGTGTCCTTCGTAGGGACATGGATGAACCTGGAAACCATCCTTCTCAGCAAACTGACACAAGAACGGAAAATCAAACATCCTATGTTCTCACTCATAGGCAGGCATTGAACAATGAGAACGCATGGAAACAGGGAGGGGAGCATCAAATCCTGGAGTTAGTTGGGGAGAAAGAGGGGAGGGACAGTAAGGATTTGGGAGTTGGGGAGAGATAACATGGAGAGAAATGCCAGATATAGGTGATGGGAAGAAGGAAGCAAATCACACTGCCATGTGTGTATCTATGGAACAATCTTGCATGTTCTTCACATGTATCCCAAATCTAAAATGCAATTAAAAAAAAAAAAAAAAACAGACAAAAAAAAGTACATCCATGCAATGAAATGCTTTTCATCAAGAAAAAGGAGTGGCCTACAAAGCCATGCAAAAACATAGATGAATCTGATATACATATTGTTAAGTAAAAGAAGCCAGTCTGAGAGGGATGTGGTGGCTCACGCCTTTAACCCAGCACTTTGAGGCCGGGGTGGGTGAATCACCTAAGGTCAGGAGTTGGAGACAAGCCTGAACAACATGGTGAAACCCCATCTCTACTAAAAAATACAAAAATTAGCTGGGCATGGTGGCGGGTGCCTGTAATTTGTTACTTAGGAGGCCGAGGCAGGAGAATCACCGAACTCTGAAAGCAGAGGTGGCAGTGAGCCGAGATCACACCATTGCACTCCAGCCTGAGCGATAGAGTGCTGCTGCTTCTTTTCTTTTTCCATCTCAGAAGATGAAGAAAGGCGAAGGAGAAGGAGTAGGAGAAGGAAGGATAAGGAGAAGGAAAAAAAGAAGGAAGGAGAAGGAGAAGGAAGTAGAAGGGAAAGGAGAAGGAAGGAGGAGAAGGAGAAGAAGGAGAAGGAGAAGGAGAAGGAGAAGAAGGAGAAGCAGAAGCAGCCGCCAGTCTGAAAAGATCACATAAGGTATGATCCCATTTCTGTGACATACTGGAAAACTGCAACCATCCTTGTTGCAGGCTCAAACTCTGGGCTCAAGCAACCCTCCCACCTCAGCCTCCCAAGTAGCTAGGACTCCAGGCAAGTGCTGTCACATCCAGCTAATTTTTTTTTTTTTTTTTTTTTTTTTTTTTTTTTTTTTTTTTTTTTTTGAGACAGGATCTCCCTGTTCCCCATGGTAGTCTTGAACTCCTGCGCTCAAGCGAACCTCCCTGCTCAGCCTACCATGTAGCTGGCACTGAAAGCATGGACCACTACATCCAACTAATTTTTTTAGAAAATGATAAAGACGGGCTCCAATATGTTGCCCAGACTTATCCCAAACTCCTGGTCTCAGGCAATCCTCCCAACTTGGCCTCGCAAAGTGTTGGGATTACAGGCATGAGCCACTGCACCCCACCTGATTTTTTAATCAAGTTATTTTTTATTGTTGAGTTATGTGACTTGTTTTATACGTTTCTGGATATTAACTCAGTTATATAACTTGCAAATATTTTCTCTCATTCCGTTCGTTGCCTTGTCACTCTGTGGATGGTCTCCTTTCCTACACAGAAGTTTTTAAGTTTGATGTGCTCCCACCTAATTTTGCTTCGATTGCTTGTGCCTTTGGTGTCATATCCAAGAAGTCATCGCTCATTCCAACGTTATAAACAGTTTATTATTTTTTTCTTGGAGTTCTGTACTTTTTGGTCTTAAATTTCAGTCTTTAATTTGAGTTAATGATAATAATGCATTATGCGGTAGTATTCCATATAATGGAATTATACGGTTTGGATCTGTGTCCCTGTCCAAATTTTATGTTGAAATATAACCCCCAGCGTTGGAGGCGGTGTCTGGTGCGGGTGATTGGATCATGGAGCAAACCTGTTATGAGCGGTTTAGAAGCAACCCTCTTTGGTAACGTGTACCGGGATATGGATAAAAGTGTGCAGTCCTGCCCCCAGCATCTTTCTCTCGTCGTCCTCCTCCCACCATGTGAGTGCTGATTCCTCTTTCTCCTTCCACCATGAGTGTAAGTTTCCCAAGAAGGCAAGCAGGTGCCAGCATCATGCTTCCTGTACAGCCTGCGGAACAATGAGCCAATTACATCTATGTTCATTAAAAATTACCCAGTCTCGGATGTTTCTTTATAGCAGTGCGAGAATGAACTAATACAAACACCAATTCCCCAAGGCTCCCTTATCTCCTTGCAGGAGGCTTTGGCAGCAGCTGACCTGTGAGCCAGGAGAGAGCAGGGGCAACTTCCTGGTGGGACTCGGGTGCCTCTGTTCTGCAAGTCCTCCTGCCCACTGGCCCCTCCCAAGACTCTCGCCAAGTCACTGCGCAAGAGCAGGTGCACCCTGCAGCCTCTGCAGCCCAGCCTGAGTGCACTGCCCCCATCTGAGTATCTTCCCCGTGACCTAGGAGCACATTGGACTCCCCAGCACAGCGAGAGCCCAATCCCAAGCCACAGGACTTCCCAGTGTTTCCAGGACTGTGGCACAAAACTAGGAATACCTAGGGTGAGATCTGGCAGCCAGCACTTGAATGGGGGAGGATACCCTACTCTCAGAGCACTGAGAGGAATGAGACCCGTGGGCTCCTGGGCAACCGGGGAGTGAGGCACGCCTCCCGCCAGAGGGCTAGTCCAGAAAGGGAGTGACCTATTCAGCCTCTGCCCAAGGGAGCCCCGCAGCCCAGAACAACTAAGGAAAAAAATGCAGGCAGGCGTCAGTGATCACAGCAGGCTCCCCCAAGGTCCAGGACCTGGTGAGGGTCCATCGCTCTCTGGTATCACCGCAAAGCAAGCCTGAAAACGCGAAGTACAAAAAGGCCATGCAGCAGGGGGTTAGCCTTGCTGCTAGGGATTAGCCTAGCAGCCAGGATTAGCCTTGCAGTGGGGGATTAGCCTAGCAGCCAGGGATCAGCCTAGCAGCCGGGATTGGCCTTGCAGCAGGGGATCAGCCTTGCAGCCGGGGATCAGCTTTGCACCCGGGGGTCAGCCTTGCAGCTGGGAATCAGCCTTGCAGCAAGCGATCAGCCTTGCAGCCGGGGTCAGTCTTGCAGCCAGGGGTTAGCCTTGCACCAGGGGATCAGCCTGGCAGCTGCTCCTCTTACTCGCCATTTATTGAATCACAGCCCTAACTAAACACCAACATTGACCTGCTAATAAAGCACCTGTGAAACGAAGCGCAGGTCCCCACACAGAAGGGTCCCGGACGGAGCCCTGGCTCCCTGTTGAATTCAAGAGCAAAGCAGCTAAGTAGACCCAATTTACACCACAGTGAATGCAACACCAGCCTTCCCGCATGAGACTGAGCGCAAGAACTCTAACAATCCAAAAAGACGCCGTGTCCCCTCAGAAGACCCAGGCCTGCGGAGGGACATGAGGCACAGCCCCGACCCCCAGTTCAGTCGCAAAAACCTGGGCTGGGGAAAACGGAGTGACGAAAACCGCGAAGCTGCGTCTGCGCGCTGGACGATTCCAGTCCCACACATAAAAGCCAGACCTCTACCCGACCTCCTGAGCCCGGAACCGGGTTGTGCCCGTGACTGACAGGCAAAGCTCCGCCCTACTCCCCGCCCCCTTAGCACCTCTTGACTGCCGATTGGAGGGATCGCCTTGGTCTCAGCACTGATTGGCAGCTTGTGCCAACGTAGGGCTATAGGCTGGCGCTTCGCCCTCCACCACGTCTCACACCCTGAGGGGTGCCGAGAGGACGCCCGGCCACAGTGGACACTGCAGCAGGAGAGCGCGAGAGACTGTGAAGAGCACGGGGAGCCTTTGTCTTGCAGCGTGAAACCCTGTAAACCCTCTTCCCGAGACCTTCATGTTTTAGCCTGGAAGACCCCCAATCCTCTCACCCTGAAAAGTTCCAAATCCTCTCAGCCTCCAGAGACACCAAATCCTGTCACCTTGAGGGACTTTTTCTTTTTAGATGGAGTCTCGCCCTGTCGCCGGGCTGGAGTGTGGTGGCACAATCCCCGCTCACTGCAACACCTTGAGGGACTTTAAATCCCCTCAGCATAAAACTCCCAAAGTACCTCAGCTTCAGAGACCCCAAATCCCTTTACCCAGAGGAACACCGAATCTCCTAATGATTAGATCCTCAAATATTAGGAGTCTGAGGAGCCACAATTCCCCTCACCCTAAAGCACTCCAAACCCCTCAGCCTGAGGAACCCTAAATATCTCACCCACAGAGAGACCAAATTTCTCCAACCTCAGATAACCTAAATACTCAGCCTGAAAGCTCAATCCCTTCAGCTTCAAGGACTAAATGATCTCAATATCAAAGACCCTAAAGCCCCTTAATGAGAAATCCAAATCTCCTTTACCTGACACCCAGAATTTCCTCAGCCTCAGAGATCCCAAATTCTTTCATGCGGAGAAACTCCAAATCCCCTTAACCTTTCTAAGACTCAAAGATCCCAAATCCTTTCATCCAGAGGAACCCCAAATCCCCTCAAATCCTGTCAACCTGAGCACCCCCTTCCTCCTGCCCACCCTCTACATCCCTCCCCTCCCCACATCTCCTCTCCTCTCCCACTCCCCTTCCCCACTCCGCGCCAGGCGGGCTCCACGGCCACTTGACCCGCGGCCAGGCCCGGACGCTGCAGGGCGCGGTGTTGGGGACCGTGGGCATGCAGCTGAGGTGGGTCTTCGTGCTGCTGGACGTGCTGTATTGCTGGTCAGTAAGAGCCGCGGGGCACCGGGTGTGGGGACCCTCTCAGGACGGACACTGCCCCGGCTCGCTCCACGCAGGTTCTCAGCGACCGGGAGGCTGCTTGCCCTGGTCCCCCCGCAGACCTTGGAGGCCGAACCTCTCCCCACGCGCCGCGCTACACTCACCTGCCAGGCTTCGGGTTCCCGGGTTCCCCGCATCTGCGGCCCAGGGGGCTGGAGGGTCTGGAAGCACCCGGGACGCCGGGGCTGCCTCCACGACCGGCAGCAGGAAGTGGCCGTGCAGGAGCCGCGCGCACCTCTCTCTCGCTGCGCCTGGCCTGGGCAGTGATTCACGCAGATGGCGGGCCTCGGGGGTGGAAGCCGCCGCGGATCTCCCAGGACATTCGCGCCTCCGCCCCTGGGTGGGCGCTCCGGGTGCTCGCGGAGGGGCTGACCTGGCCTTGGCGCCCAGCGCGTAGATGGTATATGAACCCCTGGGCCTAGGGCGGGGGAGGCACTTGGAGAGAAAAGCTGGGTCCCAGACTTCGGGGCCTTGGGAGACTCAAACCTGTCCTGCAGGTTTTCGGGCCGGATGGGAGAAGCGGCGTCCCGAGGTCCCCGCCACCAGTGTCCCGGGAACAAAGGCCGCGTGTTTGCTCTAGTGGCTGAAGGGACAATGGCTCCGCAATTCTGTCACTGCGTGGGCGGGGGTGTGCTCCTCCCCAGCGCCATTTCCTGGTTCTCTGACCAAGCCCTCTGACCTCTGAAGTAGACCCTCCTTACGAGTGTCCAGGGGACAGCACCAGGTCCCTGTGGGGTGTCCTGAGCAGCTATGCTGTCAGTTACTTAAACATGTGTGTGGCACTTTCTGACTGCCAGGCGCTCAGCAGCATGCAGATAAACGAAAGGGTTCCCTTAAACCGCCTGTGAGGGAGGTGCAGCCTCCCGGAGTCGTCTGTTGGAGGCCACACAGCCGGGAGGTGCTGCCGCGGTGGGGTTGGGTGTGGTTGCTGTGTGCTGGGGGTGGCGGCCAGGCCGAGGGCACCTCCATCTGGAAGCTCTGGCCCCTCACAGTGCAGTCCACAGGTTCCAGATGCTGCTGTGGGGGCAGTATGAGGGCGGAAATGCCCCCGGGAGTCAAATGAAGAGAAGGTGCCTGTTCTGGGGACCCCAGGGCGAGCTTTCCAGGCAGAGGGAAGCCCGGGGTCGGTTGTCATGGGGTTACTGGAGTTACTAGGGCACTAGCTGGAGTTACTGGGGCACGGAGGTCAGAAACAGAGGCCAACCGGTATAAGCCTCTGCCTGCTGAGAGCTGCTGGGAGCCCCTGCAGTCCTGTGATCCTAATCTTCCACAACGCAGCAATTGCAGGAGCCTCCTCCCTGATCTCTGCCCTCAACAGCGGAGCCAGCCACCCCTGCGCCCCAGCAGAAGCTGGGCTCCTACATGACAGCCCTCTCTGCCCCAGCGCTCGCCTCTCCAGGCACTGTCCTGGCTCTGGGCCCCTTCACTGCCCGTTCTGTTCTGCATTCCCTCTGCCTTTTCTGCCCTGTGAGGCAGAACTCTGCTATCTTCACTGCTTTATTTTCCCAGACTCAGCCAGCATCGAAGGCTTGCTGTGTTTTAGGACCCTTGCAGCTGGCAGGCAGGAGGAGTATGAGGCTCCTTGCCCCTCCTCAGACTCTCAGAATTCAGAAGAGCCATGCTTTTCTGTCCTTGCCCGGCTGGGCCAAAAGACGCCCCTGCCTTCTTTTCTCTCTGGGGTAGACACCCCACGCTTTTGCTCTGCACCTGCCAAGTGGAACAGGGAGCGGCCCCCGCCCCTGCTCTCTGTAGCTGACTCCCGCTTCCCTGGCCACCCTGGACTCAGCAGGTCCTCAAGAGACCCAGTGCCGTGTGACATCTTCTGCAAGTGTGGAATTCAGGAGAATGTGCCTTTAATCCCTGAGTCACTGTGTAGCTGGCATGTGCTCTGGCGCGAGGGTCAGTGACGGTCAGGGGTGAGCATGAAGTCACCTCTGCTATGCCACTGCTTTGGCGCTTTCCTGACTTCTCTGCGCAGCTCTTAGGTTGAAATAAGTCCTACCTGTTTTAATAGATATTTATTAAACATCTGCCCTGGCCAGGCTCTGAGCAGCCTCCAGGGTCTGTGTTCCGAATACAATAGGCCCCTCCTGGTGCTGGCAGGCCGAGGGGTGGAGATTAAGTCTAGTGTCCCACAGGTGACTGCATAATTCCACATGGGACAAGAGGGAAAAAGAGAAAACTTCCCTTTTATTTTTATTTATTTATTTATTTTATTTTTATAAATTGAGTCAGAGTCTCACTCTGTCACCAGGCTGGAGTGCAATGGCACGATCCCGGCTGACTGCCACTTCCATTTTCCGGTTTTAAGCAATACTCCTGCCTCAGCCTCCCAAGTAGCTAGATTACAGGCTTGGGCTGCTGCACCCAGCTAAACAGACTTTTCTTTTTGTGAGAGGGACACTGGTGTGGACAGCCAGGAGGGGAGATGAAACTGAGTGGAAGTGAGAGTTACTTTGGTGCCCGGCACCTTGTCTCACACCTGTAATCTCGGCACTTTGGGAGGCTGAGGCTGGGGAGTCACTCCAGCCTGGGAGTTTGTGACCAGCCTGGTCAACATGAGACTCGTGTCTCTACTTTTAAAAATAAAAATAAGATACTCTGGGCAGAGAAGTGCCAGTGCAAAGGCCCTGAGGTGAGCGTTTGACCTGTTTGTTCAAGGAACAGAGGGAGGGTATGAGGGGGAGAGGGCCTGGGGAGTTGGTGCTCATCTGAGGGCAATGGGAAAGGGGTGTCGCATGGGCCTTTCACAGGCTGTGGGAAGAGCTCTTCCTTGCTGTTGGTGGGAGCAGCAGTGTGAGGCCTCGAGGCAGGGCAGTTGTGAGGGCCCCACAGCCCAGGTGGTTGGAGAACCTCGCAGCTCCCAGGGTCTTCTCCCCCTCCAGCCTCCCTGCCCTTTGCTGTCCTGTCATTGGTGAATGTCCCGTGTAAGTGAGGATTTTGCTATGGATATGACTTCATCCAGTACCCCTACCAGCCAGACACCGTCACCCATGGGCTCATGGCTGGGGTCACCATCATGACCACTGTCAACCTTGTAAGGCAGGAGGGGTTCAGAGGGACAGGGAGGGTGTCAGGTTGGGGTACAGCCTAACCCTAGGTTTCTGATGGGGGTGGCCTGGAGGTCTGTGGCGGGCTGGGGGATACAGCCTTGCCCCAAGTGGTACTTGTAGGTAATAGGAACTCACTTTTGTTTTTTGAGATGGAGATTCACTCTTGTTGTTCTGGCCCGAGTGTGATGGCAGGCTCTCCGCTCACTGTAACCTCCACCTCCTGGGTTCAAGTGATTCTCTTGCCTCAGTCTCCCCAGTAGCTGGGACTACAGGAGTGCACCATCACACCTGGCTAATTTTGTATTTTTACTAGAGACGGGTTTCTCAGTGTTGGTCACGCTGGTCTTGAATGCCCAAGCTCAGGTAATCTGCCCACCTCAGCCTCCCAAAGTGCTGGGATGGCAGGCGTGAGCCACCGAGCCTGACTAGGGCACCTTTAGAGTTCCCAGCTCTGCAGCAGCCTTTGGGAGGCCTGTGGGGAGGACTGAGGCCCAGTGAGGGTCCACGGGCTGACCGGAACTCCCGCTGGTCACTGTGGTTGCCTGACGTGCAGATCTCGGCAGGAGAAACCTACCTGGTGCACACGGACCAGCTCTATTTCCACTCCAACTTCAACAACTACGTGGCTGTCATGTACAAGGTGTTGGGGACCTTCCTGTTCAGGGTGGCCGTGAGCCAGTTTCTGATAGACTTGTGGCCAAGTACACAATCAGCTGTCTGTGCCCCAACTTCCTGGCCATCTGTGACCACGCGTGGAACCGGGTCAACTGCTCGGTCTACATGCAGCTGGAGACAGTGTGCAGGGGAAATGCTGCTGATGCCACCAAGGCCAGCTGAGTGTGGACAAGCATCCTTCACAGTGGGAGCCTGTGAGAGCTTGCTGGGGTGGGGGGGCAGTGGGAGCTGAAGAAGCCACAGAAGCCAGATGGTGAGGATCCAGCAAGCAGGTGGTCAGGCAGCAGGGAGGCCTCAGGGCTTCCAGTGCCCCACAGACAGCAGGAGTCTGTCTCCCCTGAGTCTCACCCCTGCCCTGCTCTGTGCTGTCTTCTTATCACCTCTACTGATAGATCCTTAAACGTTTCAACTCATCGTTGTCCTTTTAAAAAATAAAAATATTGACTGACAAGCCTAGGGTAATGTCAGACCAAAAAAAATAAAAAATAAAAATAAAGTTCGTATAAGATAACAGTCACCGTTTCTTCAATTTTAATGTGTACAGTTCATTTTTAGTACATTCACAATGCTGTACAGCCATATCCTCTACCTAATTTCAGAATATATTAATCTCATCAGAAGGGAACCCGCAGCATGGGTAACATGGCAAAACCCCGTCTCTATGACAAATCAAAAAATTAGGCCAGGTTAGGTGGCTCACACCTATAATCCCCTCACTTTGGGAGGCTGAGGCAGGCAGATCACCTGAGGTTGGGAGTTCAAGACCAGCCTGGCCAACATGGAGAAATCCTCTCTACTAAAAATACCAAATAAACCAGGCATGGTGGCACACGCTTGTAATCCCAGCCACTCGAGAGGCTGAGGCAGGAGAATCGCTTGAACCTGGGAGGCGGAGGTTATGGTGAGCTGAGATTGTGTCATTACAGTCCAGCCTAGGCAAGAAGAGTGAAATTCCATCTCAAACAAACAAACAAACAAATAAAAAATTAGCCAGGCCTGGTGGTGGGCACCTGCAGTCCCAGCTACTGGGGAGGCTGTGGTGGGAGCATCACTTGAACTTGGGAGGTAGAGATTTCAGTGAGCCAAGATTGTGCCTACCCCAGGTTGGGTCTCAGAGTGAGACCCTGTCTCAAAAAAAAAGGAAAAGAAAGGAAACAAAGAACTCTTGTACCCATTAGCTGTCACTCCTCCCCCAGCCCCTGGCAATAACCACTATCCTATTTTCTATCTGTAGATTTGCATGTTCTCAATTTTTTATATAAACATAATCATACACTATGTTGTCTTTTATGTCTGCCTTCTCTTTTTCTAATTTTTTTTTTTTTAAACGGAGTTTCACTCTTATTGCCCAAACTGGAGTGCAATGATGTGATCTTGGCTTACCACAACCTCCACCTCGTGGGTTCAAGCAATTCTCCTGCCTCTGCCTCCTGAGTAGCTAGGACTACAGGCACCCACCAACACCCCTGGCTGATTTTGTATTTTTTACTAGAGATGGGGTTTCTCCATGTTGGCCAGGCTGATCTCGAACTACTAACCTCAGGTGATCTGCCCACCTTGGCCTCCCAAGTGCTGGGATTAGAGGCATGAGCCACTGTGCCCAGATTCCTTTTCTAATTAAAAAAAAATTTTGGAGGGCTGTGCAAAATGGCTCACACCTGTAATTCTAGCACTTTGGGAAGCTGAGGTGGGCAGATCACCTGAGGTCAGGAGTTCCAGACCAGCCTGGCCAACAAACCCATCTCTACTTAAAATACAAAAATTAGCCAGGTGTAGTGGTGTATGCCTATAATACCAGATGCTCAGGAGGCCGAGGCAGAGAACTGATTGAACCAGGGAGGCAGAGACTGCAGTGAGCCAAGATGGTGCCATTGCACTCCAGTCTGAGTGAGAGAGTGAGACTCTGACTAAGAAAAAAAATAAATAAATAAATAAATAAATAAATTGGTCAGATGTAGTGGATCACACTTGTAATCCCAGCATTTTGGGAGGCTGAGGTGAACAGATCAATTGAGGCCAGGAATTCGAGACCAATCTGATCAACATGGAGAAATCCCATCTCTACTAAAAACACAAAAATTAGCCTGGCCTGGTGATGGATGCCTGTAATCTCAGCTACTCAGGAGGCTGAGGTGGGAGAATCGCTTGAATCTGGGAGACGGAGGTTGCAGTGAGTTGACTGTGCTCCAGCTTGGGAGACAGGAGACTCTGTCGAAAAAAAAAGTTGTTTTTGTTTTGCTCAAAGCTACAGGAAAAAGATAAATAAAAAGAAAAAAGAGGATAAGTGAATAGAGTAAAAACAAAAATTGTTTTTGTATGTTTTTACTGTTTGAACACAGTGCATTCTTGTGTTTTGGAAGTTCATGTTGTAATGCTCGGTCCATTTTTGCTTGATGTATTTTGTAGTTCTGTGGTTTACTACCTTTACCTTTATAATTGCTATATATTTTTGATAGACTGATCCTTTCATCATCATAGAATGATACGTATGAGTTTTGTCTCAACAAATTTTGTCTTGATGTCCATTTTGTCTGATATTAATATAGCTATTCTGGCTCTCTTTTTGTTACTGTTTGCATGGAATTTTTTTTTTTTCCAGTCTTGTACTTTAAACCTATTTATGTCTCTGATTCTCTGACTCTAAAGTAAGTCTCTTACACCTAGCATAAAATTGGGCGTTTTTTTTTGTTTTTTTTTTTGTTTTTTTTTTTTTTGAGACCGAGTTTCACTCTTGTTACCCAGGCTGGAGTGCAATGGTGCAGTCTCGGGTCACCACTACCTCTGCCTCCTGGGTTCAGGTGATTCTCCTGCCTCAGCCTCCTGAGTAGCTGAGATTACAGTCATGTGCAACCATGCCCAGCTAATTTTTTGTATTTTTAGTAGAGAAGGGGTTTTCACCATGTTGACCAGGACAGTCTCAATCTCTTGACCTCGTGATCCACCCACCTCAGGCTCTCAAAGTGCTGGATTACAGGTGTGAGCCACCGAGCCCGGCTGGGCCATATTTTTTATGTATTGTCCAGTCTCTGATTTTTTCAAGAGAGAGGTTCACTTTGTCACCCAGATAGGAGGACAGTGATCTCAGCTCACTGCAGCCTTGCACTCTCAGGCCAAGCCATCTTCCAGTCTCAGCCTCTTGAGTGACTAGGACTGGCCACCACATTCAGCTACTGTTTATTTATGTTTTTTGTAGAAACAGGGTTTTGCCATGTTGCCCAGGCTGGTCTTGAACTCCTCAGCTCAAGCGATCCACCCTCTGTGGCCTCCCAAACTGCTGTGATTACAGGTGTATGCCACCACACCCAGCCAGATCTCTGACTTTTTATTTTATTTTATTTTATTTCCAGCATATGTTAATCTTTTTATTGAATTAAGGCATTTAATGAATCTCTGACTTTCAGTTGGAGTGTTTAATCTATTTATAGTCAGTGTAATTACTGATAAGGAAGGCTCTCTGTCATTTTCCTTAGGGTTGCCTAGGTTATGTCTTCCTTTTTCAGTTCCTTGTCACTGTCTTTTTTTTTCTTTTTACCTTTTTTTTTTTTTTTTTTCTTTTAGTGATGTGGGTCTTGCTATCTTGCCCAGGACTTGAACTTTTGGGCTCAAACCATCTCTGCCTTTCAAGTAGCTGGGACTACAGGCATAGATCACTACATTTGGCTGGTTTTTAATTTTCTTTTCTTTTTTTTTCCTTAGAAATAGGGTCTCACCGTGTTGCCTAGGCTGGTATAGAATGCCTGGGCTCAAGCAGTCCTTCTGCCTTAGCCTCCCAAAGTGCTGGGATTACAGGCATGAGCCCCTGAGCCCATTCAAGCTAAATCATCTTTCTCTCTCTCTCTCTCTCTCTCTCTTTTTTTTTTTTTTTTTTTTTTTTTTTTTTTTTTTTTTTTGAGACAGAGTCTGGCTCTGTTGCCCAGGCTGGAGTGCAGTGGTTCAATCTAGGCTCATTGCAACTTCCACTTCCTGATTTCAAGCAATTATCCTGTCTCAGCCTCCCCAGTAGCTGGAATTACAGGTGTGTACCATGACACCTGGCTAATTTTTGTATTTTCATTTTTATTATTTTTATTTATTTTATTTTTTGAGACAGAATCTCACTCAGGCTGGAGTGCAGTGTACAGTGGCATGATCTTGGCCCAGTGCAACCTCTCCTGCACCAAGTGATTCTCCTGCCTCAGCCTCCCGAGGAGCTGGGACTATGGGCATGTACCACCACATCCTGCTAAATTTTTTTGTATTTTTAATAGAGATGGGGTTTCATCATGTTGGCCAGGCTGGCCTCGAACTCCTGATCTCAGATTACCCACCCACCTTAGCCTCCCAAAGTGCTGGGATTACAGATGTAAGCCACTGGGCCTGGCCCGACTGTAACTTAACTGATCTATTTTCTTTTCTTTCTTTCTTTTTTTTTTTTTTTTTTTGAGGTGGAGTCTCTCTGTCACCCGGGCTGGAGTGCAGTGGTGCAATCTTTGCTCACTGTGACCTCTGCCTCCTGGGTGTAAACACTTCTTGTGCTTTTGTCTTCTGAGTGCTGGGATCACAGCCATGCACCACCACACCTGGACAAGTTTTATACTTTTAGTAGAGACAGGGTTTCACCATGTTGGCCAGGCTGGTCTCGATCTCCTGGCCTCAGGCAAGCCGCCTGCCTCAGCCTTCCAAAGTGCTGTGATCACAGGCGTGAACCACCACAACTGACCTGTTTTATTTTGTTCTAAACTGTGTGTTTAGAATATTATAATGTGGCCACTCTGGATATAGGAGTTTCCCTACTCCTCAGGGTGTGTTCTTTCTCTTTGTTGCAGTGGTTATTTGTTTAATGACTTTTCTGATTGTGAAGTCTCTATCTTTTGTTATGGGTGGCCATTTCCTCCTGTTCTTTTAGCCTGGTGGTCAGCTTGTGATAGGACAGATGTTTCTTTAAACATCTGGAACCAAAAAACAAAAACAAAAACAAACAAACAAAAAAACACCCTCCCAAGTCAGTAGAAGGGGTCTGTGTGCCTGTGGGGTCAGCCCTTCCACAGTGAAACAGGTTTTCTCTGCCTTCACTTTCACTTCCTGCTTGTGCAGAGCTGGAAGGCCAGCCCGATGTGAGCATTGGGCCCTCGCAGACCTTTTCCAAGCTCCTGCCCTGCTCTGGTCTTATAGGTTCCAAGCCTTCATTCCCCAGAGTGTTTTATTCCCTGGCCTTTCTTCCTACACTGTTTGGCTCATCTATTTCTGCCTCATCTGCTCTCGTGGCCCCAGGCCACAGAGACTAACAAATTTCTTGTAAACATTTCCTACAAGTGTCCTCCAGGTAGTACCTCAGAACTGGGAGAATGTCCAGTCAGGTGAGATCAAGATCAGCCCTCGAACCATACCCTAGTCTATAGTTGCAAATAAGGCCCCTTCTCAGAAACTGTGCTGGGCATGTGGTCTGTTACCCTCAGGCCACCACACCTAGGCAGTGGGAGAGGGACCAGGATGAGTTAAACCACCATAGAGCTATTTGTTTTCCAAATAGATTATCTTTGTTTTTTTGTTTTTTGTTTTGTTTTGTTTTGTTTTTTTGTTTTTGTTTTTGTTTTTGAGATGGAGTCTCACTCTGTCACCCAGGCAGTGGCATGATCTTGGCTCACACCAACCTCCACCTCCCAGGTTTTCAAGTGTTTCTCTTGTCTCAGCCTCCCAAGTAGCTGGGATTATAGGCATGTGACACCACTTCTGGCTAATTTTTGTGTTTTTAGTAGAGATGGGGTTTCACTATGTTGGTCATGCTCATCTCAATCTCCTGACCTTGTGATCCACCTCCCTCGGCTCCCCAAAGTGCAGGGATTACAGGCATGAGCCACTGTGCCCGGCCTCAACTGGATTATATTAATCAAGTGATCCTCTCGTTCCTGCAAGCTTTTGATTAGTTCCAAAGAAGTTGATTTCAATTTTTTGCCAGTTTTTTGTTGCTTCCTATGTTCTGTTTTTCATTCATGTCCTTCACGGGATCTCAAATTTATATGAAAAGAAATATTCCCTCAGTTCCATAGTTGGGAGAAAATCCTGAAAAGAAACACAGTGAAAATAAAACCGGTGTTGCCTCCTTGCTGGACACTACCGTCTGCCCTGGGTGTTGGGTTCAAGCCTCAGAGTGTTCACAGGTGAGGCATCTCATGCCAAAGCCCCAGTTGGAGACTCTCCTGATTCCATCATCAGATAACTGGAAAGGACAGAGGAGCAGCCTCTGCTCCTGGGATTTGGTGGCCTATAACACTGGCAGCTGCGGTGTTTAACTCTCCCTTCTGTGGGAGGAGCGGGGGCAACAAGAGGTTGGAAGATGCCAACTGAGCCATCCACCGTCCAACCTGCTGTCTCTCCTTCCCCAGGTTGTTTTTCTACTCGGGACACACCTCCTTTGCTATGTACTGCCTGGTGTTCCTGGTGGTGAGTTTGTTTTTCTGGGGCTTGCCCGTCAAGTCACTCTCTTCCCTGGACCTCGGTTTTTCCAGCTGTAAAATGGGTTGTGGTTGTGATGGGGGCACTCACTGACTTCTTTATGAAAACAGGAGGCCCTCGGTTGGCCAGTTTTTTGCCCCCATCCTTGGAGCTACCATCTGTGCAGTGAGTGTGGGAGGGCCTAGCAGGGCACAGGCTGAGGCACCCTCTCCCATCCCAGCTCTACATGCAGGCACGGCTCTGCTAGAAGTGGGCGAGGTTCTTCCTGGTGCCCTTTGCCCTCTATGTGGGCTACACCCACGTGTCTGATCACAAACACCACTGGAGCGAAGTCCTTGCTGGCCTCCTGCAGAAGGCGCTGGTGGCTGGTCTCACTGTGAGCTTCTGAGCCTGACTCACCCCCTATGCTGTCCAGAGGCCACTCCCTGCCCCGCCCTGGTTTTTCCCTGTGCACTCTTGCCCCACAGACACCTCCCCTGGGACCCCTTCCTCCAAATGTGTTCCTTCCGTGAGACCCCTCCTTCCCCCAGTTTTTCCCCTGAAACCTCTACCCCAAACTCCAGTCTTTCCCTGGACCCCTCCTCCCCAGATCATCTCCTGGGACTTCTTCCCGTAACCCCAGTTCATCCCTGGACACCTTTCCCCAGTTCCTTCCCTGGGTCTCCTGCCTGCACCCCGCAGTCCTTCCCTGGACCCGTCAGCACCACAGTGGTCTCCACTGCTCCTCTACTAAGAGGACTCTCTTCCCTCCACAGGCACTCTTCCTCTCATTGCCCACCTGGGACCCTGTTCCTCCTCCTCCTGCTCATGCCCATGTCCCTGGTGCCTGCCCAGCCCCTACCCAGTCTCACCTTCCTCCAATCTGCCAAGTCTGCTACATCTCGGACTTCTTCAAGCCCAACCCCCACAGCACTGCCCAAAGGACGAGGAGCTGGAATGGAAGCCCAGCCTGTCACTGACAGTGACCCTGGGTAAGGCTGACCACAACCACTATGGGTACCCGCACTGCTCCTCCTGAGACTGGACCCCACCCAGGCAGAGAGTGGCTGTGAGTCCAGCTGAGGCTGGCCCCCCCAGGTGGTCCCTCTGACCCTGGGTAGGCAGTGAGGTCTCCAGACAGGCTCCACAAACCCTGAGCAGGCTCTGCTGCCCCTGCCCTGCACTGGACCAGGGATCTGGGGAGGCCTAGGTAGCCATGAGCATTTGGAGGGGGATCTGTTTCTGTAGCTCCCCAAATAACCCCATTCTTTTATGGGGTTAAGAAAGGGACTGTTTTGTAAAATGTAGTGTACATGTGGTTTTTAGTAAAATGGGGCATTGGTGTGACAAGTGGTCTCAGTGCCTCTGTTCCTTATGGCCGTTCTGGGACGGTGTTCCTCCTGTCAGAGGGCTCCGCAGAGCTCAGGCATCAGGCAGACTAACCCGCTGTGACGGTGGAGGGCAGCAACCAAGCCATCCCCTTGTGTTTCTCACTGCATGGCACTCGGGTCAAGGGTCAGATGGGTCAGCACACCCCTCCCCTCTGCTCATGTCCACCCTGTGCACTTGGGGGCCATGCTTCTGAAATGAGTAATTCAGGGGCTGGTTTCCCTGAAGTGATGACAGAACACACAGAGCTTACTTTTTCAACAGGAGGGTAAAGGGTACAGTTGTTTTTTGTACAGGCGGTAACTTAAATGTCTGCTGATCTTTTGTTTGCACCTGAAATCTCTTTTATTCCCTCACCCTGCAGGGTGTTCCTATCAGGCCTTAGCCTTCGGGAAGGCTGGTGTAGCCCTGGGAGACAAAATTGCAGCCCGGGAGCCCCACCAAATGGGCCATAATGGAGACCTGCCCTTGGTAGTTGGTAAGGAGGGTGACCCAAACCCTGCAGAATGCCAGCTGAATGTTAGGAACTTGCCTCCATGCAGGTGTCAGACAGGATCCTGTCCAGGAAAGTCACACTGAAGCCTCCCAGGTATCCTAGGGTGCCGCAACAGGCAGTGATGCCTGAGGACTGAGGAGGCTATGTCTGGGCTCAGAATGTGAGTCTCTGGCAGTGGGTGGGAGAGAGGTTCCCAGCCAGATCCCACAGGGAGAGTCACTGCATCAGGAGTAAATGGAAATGACCCAGGTGTCCTGACAGCAGCCAACACCTCTGTCTCCTCCCAGACGCAATGGCCTTGAAAGCCAGGACCACAGTGAGGGTTGAGCACGAGTCTGTGGGAGCAGCTGCAGTGCACAGATCTCTGGTGTAGTCTGCTGGGGGTAGGTAGCCGTGTTGGGATGAGTGGTGAAAACTGAGGAGAGGAGAAAGTTTGGAGTGAGGGAGAGGACGTGGCTGAGTCTGACTGCTGACCTCAGCTGGGAGAGTCTCAGTGCTTCAGAAAGAGCATGTGCACCCCACAGCTGTGAGAGCAGAGAAAGAAAGGGCTGTACTGAACAGAGCCATCCCCTGAGGGTCCTCAGGAGCCAGGAGGGCCCAGCTCTGGGAGCTGGTGGCCTGTCTCTCCGTTTGGGTGCTACGCAGCTGGGCTATTCACACACTGCTCCGCATCTGTTGAGAAAAGCCAGGACACAGAGCGTCAGGCTCAGCAATTCTCACAGGTTCTCAGTACCAAGATGGCAGGCAAGGCAGCAGTTAGGACACATTTCTCCAACCACACGGAGCTCTGGGGAAGCTCTCATGCATAATTTTGGGTTTACACTGCCCACACCCTTATGATTTCATGGGGAAAAAAAATAGTATTTTCTCTCTTTATACAAGGAGAATGTTTTTTTTCTGTTGTTTCTCACAGGAAACAGATTCTTAGACATGTAAATATCATTTCCCATGGCTGTGTCCTTGTGGCCTGGCATTTCTCCCACCTTCTGAGGTTAATTGGTTTCTGAAGACCTCCTCCTGGACAGGCAGAATGGCTTAAACCTGTAATCCCAGCACATTGGGAGGCCAAGGTGGGTGGATCACAAGTTCGGGAGATTGAGACAATACTGGCCAACAGGATGAAACCCCGCCTCTACTAAAAATGCAAAACTTTACAGGGCATGGTGGCAGATACCTGCAATCCCACCTATTCGGGAGGCTGAGGCAGGAGAATCACTCAAACCCAAGAGGCAGAGGTTGCAGTGAGCTGAGATGGTGCCACAGCTCTCCGGCCTAGTGACAGAGCGAGAGACTAGATCTAAAAAAAAAAAAAAAAAAAAAAAAAAGGAAAACTCCTCTTGAGTATTTGATGATATTCAGGGTTTTTTTTAAACGTGTCAGCTACCATATGTTATCCTGATTTTGTAGGAAACCATACATATTTTGTTTTTTAGACACGGGGTCACATTCTGTTGCCCAGGCTGGAGTGCAGTAGTGCAATTACTGCTCACTGCAGCCTTGACCTCCCAGGCTCAAGTGACCTTCCTGCCTTGGCCTCCTGAGTAGCTGAGATGACAGGTGCCCACCACCACACCCCACTTTCATGCTTATTTTTTTTTCATAGGTGCATACTGAAGTCTTTAGGAGTGAAATTTTGTGAGATCTGCAAATTACAATATTTCATAATAAAAAATAAACATGAAGCAAACATGGCAACATATTAGTAACTGCTAAATCTGTTTTGTGTATGTGAGTATCATTATGCCACTCTTTGAACTGCATTTGGAAAAATTTTAAGTCAAAAAAGAAAAATTTTGCCTAAGAAAGTTTTTCTAAGTTCAACATGTCATTACCTTTACTTTTAGTGAGATAATTTATCTTTTTCTTTCTTTCTTTCTTTCTTTTTTTTTTTTTTTTTTTTTTGAGGAGTCTTGTCCTGTGCCCAGCCTAGAGCACAGTGGTGTGATCTTGCCTCACTATAACATCCACCGCCTGGGTTCAAGCAATTCTCCTGTCTCAGCCTCGCAAGTAACTGGGATTACAGGCACCCTCCATCGCATCCAGCTAATTTTTGTATTTTTAGTAGAGAGCGTTTCTCCCTGTTGGCCAGGCTGGTCTTGAACTCCTGACCTCAGATGATCCACCCTCCTCAGCCTCCCAAAGAGCTGGAATTACAGGTGTGAGCCACTACATCTGGCTATTTATTCCTCAACTGAATTTCTGTTTGAATTGAAACAACATAAAATCCTAATTTTGATAACATTATTTACATGTTTTATGTTAGTTGGTAGAACGTGATGCTAGAAGACAGCGTTTCCTCAACCTCACCCAGCAGTGGTGTGGCCTGCGGCCTTCTGGATAGCATTGGGGGTGGGGATTTTGGGGGGTGTGAACCCCTAGGCTGGCTCAGCAGTGGGGTCTGGACCTTTTCCCAGAGGCTTCTTAGCCTCAAGCCGCATTGTCCACCTCCAGTCTCCTCAACAGCGAGAGACACATTGTCCTGCTGTGTAGAGAACCTTAGTTCTTCTGTCTCCTGCGCATATTTTCAGGAGCTGCACAGCTCCCAGGTTTCATCTCCTGTCTCTGAAATGACTTCTCAAGTCGTACCCTGCCGCAGCATTTTTTTAGCCTGTTTTGTTGTTGTTCTGTTTGTTTTGAGATAGTTTCACTCTTCTTGCCCAGGCTGGAGTGCAGTGGCACAACCTCAGCTCACTGCAATCTCGGCCCTCCAGGTTCAAGCAATTATTTTGCCTCAGCCTCCCGAATAGCTGAAATTGCAGGCACCTGTCACCACGCCCAGCTAAGGTTTCTGTATTTTTATAGAGACGGGGTTTCACCATGTTGGTCAGACTGGTTTCAAACTCCTGACCTCAAGTGATCCACCCACTCAGCCTCCCAAAATGCTGGGATTACAGGCATGAGCCACTGAGCCCAGTCAAGCCTCTTTTGTGACAATTGTGATTTGTTGGGTCTAAGCCGAGTTTTGTTTTTACTCTGACTTGCTGTTTTATAAGCAAGCATCCTAGTTTAGACATTTTAACAGCATTACAGGGATGGGAAATCCCTGGGCAGAATTAGCTGACCAGGCAAGGTGTGTGATGAGGACATTGCATAGCAGGTTGAAGTTCAGGTTATTTGGGATTACTAAGTTACAGCAATGAAATTTATGAATGAATTAGCCAAGTGAGTGAATACATGACTGGATAAAGAAAACTTACCTGAGGCCAGGTACAGTGACTCACACCTGTAATCCCAGCACTTTTGGAGGCTGAGGTGGGCGGAGCACCTGAGGTCAGACGTTCAAGACCAGCCTGACCAACATGGAGAAACCCCGTCTCTACTAAAAAAAGAAAAAAAATACCAACTTAGCTGGGCGTGGTGGTGCATTCCTGTGACCCCAGCTACTCGGGAGGCTGAGGCAGGAGAATAACTTGAACCTGAAAGGCGGAGGTTTCAGTGAGCCGAGGTTACACCATTGTACTCCTGCCTGGGTGACAGGAGCAAAACTCCATCTCAAAAAAAAAGACAACTTACCTGTAATTCCGAGGCCTTCTGCCTTCACCTGGAGTCAGGGCAGGAAGGATGGCAGGTGTGGATGGGAGGGTGTCTCTGCAGGTACTCACCTGTCTGGCTGGAAACCCCATGTGGACAGGTAATGCAGCTACAGCAGCTGGTGTGCTTCCCTCCTTCAGGGGCTTCCTGAGTCCATGGCCACACCATAGGCCACACCTCAGGGAATCCAAAACGGAACATGAGGAATGTGTCGTCACAACTGAGCAATATGTACAGCAGTGGAGGTATGTAACAGGAAAGGCAATTCTATGCTTTTGGAGGGGTTTGGGTGTTTCCATTTTTGAGACAGGGTCTCACTCTGCTGCCCAGGCAGGAGTTCAGTGGTGCAATCGCTGCTCACTGCAGCCTCGACCTCCCAGGTTCAAGCAATCCTCCCACCTCAAGCTCCCGAGTAGCTGGAAGTACAGATGTGTGTCACCACATCCGGCTCATTTTTTTTTTTTTTTTTTTTTTTTTTTTTTTTTTTTTGTAGAGACAGGGGTTCTGCCATGTTGTCCAGGCTGGTCTCGAATTCCAGGTCTCAAGCAGTCCTCCTGCCAGCCTCCCAGAGTGCTGGAATTACAAGTGTGAGCATCTGCACCTTGCCAATACTATGGGTCTTTTTTTGGTTTGTTGTTGTTGTTGTTTTGAGACAGAGTCTTGCTCTGCACCCAGGCTGCTGGAGTGCAGTGGCACAATCTTGGCTCACTGCAGCCTCTGCCTTCTGGGTTCAAGCGATTCTCCTGCCTCAACCTCCTGAGTAGCTGGGATTACAGGCACCCACCACCGCATCCAGCTAATTTTTGTATTTGTAGTAGAGACACGGTTTCACCTGTCTCATGTTGTTCGGGTGGGTGTCAAATTCCTGATCCACCTGCCTCGGCCTCCCAAAGTACTGGGATTACAGGTGTCAGCCACTGCACCTGGCTAGTATGGTTTTTTGAAAGACAAAATGGTTTACAAATCATGAATCAAATGAACAGTAGCTAAATGAAATTAAAATCCATGTTAGTAAGGAAATGTCACATGCCAATGTTTCCTATGAGGCAGATGGCACAATTGATCTTCAAAGGCTCATGTGGAATTGATATTACCTTGCTAATTTCTCCAGCCCTATTTCAGATTCAAAGATTTACATTTTTGGAATCAACCAATTAATTGATAAAGCATTCTAGTCCACATTCTAATCTATTATAAATATTTGAAAGCACTTTCATCTAGACATTGGATAGTTAGTTGAAAATCCTAAACAGTTAAGCAGGTGATGTATAATATTTGTGGACATTGAGATGCAGGTAAAGACCAGACATGGTGGCTCATGTCTGTAATCCCAGCACCTTGGGAGGCTGCGGCAGGTGTTTTACCTGAGGTCAGGAGTTTGAGACCAGTCCGGCCAACATGGTGAAACCCTGTCTCTACTATAAATACAAAAATTAGCCAGGAATAGTGGCACACATAGTCCCAGCTACTCAGGAGGCTGAGGCAGGATAATCGCTTGAACACAGGAGGAAGAAGTTGCATCATTGAGCTGAGATCATGCCACTGCACTCCAACCTGGGTGACATAGCAAGACTCAATCTTTAAAAAAAAAAAAAAAGAAAAAAAGGTCTGGCATGGTGGCTCACACCTGTAATCCCAGAACTTTGGGAGGCTGAGGTGGGTGGGTCACGAGGTCAGGAGTTCAAGACCAGCCTGACCAACATGGTGAAACACCATCTCTACTAAAAATACAAAAATTAACTGATGTGGTGGTATGTTCCTGTAGTCCCAGCTACTCAGGGGGTTGAGGTAGTAGAATCATTTGAACCCAGGTGGTGGAGGTTGCAGTCAGCTGAGACCTTACCACTGCACTTCAGCCTGGGCAACAGAGCAAGACTCCATCTTAAAAAAAAAAAAAAAAAATCCAGGGAGGGTGTGACTTTCAGAGCTTAGAGCAGGAACACATTCAGTGTTAATGTTACTCAAGAATCCAGCGACTTCTTGTCACCTCCTGCTATGCAGCAAGTTCTGGACCCCATGGAGATGGAGACACAAACTACCACCTTCAGAAACTTTGGTCCCCAAAAAGTCATCACACTTCAGAATGTCACATCCTGCCAGGTGTTTTCTTCTCCTCCGAGACTTTCTCCCAGCGGTATTGTAAGCTGGGCTGCCTCTCAGGTGAGAGTGCAACTGGGAGAGATGCATGTTCACGTCATGCAACATGATTCAAACAATAAAACAGCCACACCACCTGTGGAGGTTTGTTTTGCAGACCCTGACTTAGGCACAGATGAATGAATGCACTCACAACCAGTACAGTGATTTTGAATGGGTGGGGATGTTTGTCAACTGCTTTTAGAGGGTGGTTTTAGCAAATTCAGTCATGACTCCTTGTACCTTCTTGCATTTATTTGGTATAGATTGACGCTTTAATTTAACACACTTTTGGATAATTAACATGGTTGAAAGAGTGGCTTTGAATGATAAAAGCTTTTGGTTTTGGGCCCAGAGAAAACACCCTTCATGTGTCATTCCCCTTCGACCTCCTGCTGAGAGGGCTGTTCAGCATAGGGTTTACATGAGCGAACAGCTAGAATAGAGACAAAGGGATGTGGGTAAACAAGCCACTGGGGAAGCTTGATTGTCCCTGTCTTTCACCCTATGACTTAAAATTTTAACGTAAAGAACTGGTTGCCTTTAGCCCATTCCATTAAAACCTTTTGGCCTTCCAAAAGGTTTGAGACTATAAATTTCTAACCTTCCCTGATATTTCCCTCCTATTTTGTCAGCCACCCCAAGTAAATCCCAATGCATGGTGAAAACCACATTTGGAATATTTTAGCTGCTGGCTGTGTGGAAAATCACATGCATCCCTAGTGTTTAACTATAAAAAGACAAATATTTATACTGAAGAGCACAGAGTTTTGTGACTATAATAAAACATAATATGAGAGACTCCTGGCAAAATTTGATGCATGAAAATGCTCATACATCGATTGCAGACAAACACATGTATATGTTAATGGAAATGCCAGTCACACTTTGGATCTTGTAATCAGGAGGCGGTCATCGCACCCTGTGAATGTGAGAACCTAGTTCCAATTCAGCTACTGCTGACAGAGCTTCGGTCATGTACTTGTTCACAGCCTCCGCTAGCCTCATAACCTTTGTCTTTTATTTTTATTTTTGAGGTGGAATCTCGCTCTGTTGCCCAGTCTGGAGTGCAGCGGAGCGATCTCAGCTCACTGCAGCTTCTGCCTCCTGGGTGTTGAAAATTCGTGCATTGAATGAAGAGACCCCCCCGACAGGCTTTGTGTGGGCAACATGGCTGTTTATTCACCTGGGTGCAGGTCGGCTATGGCAAAAAAGGGCGTTAGCAAAGGGCAGTGGGATGAGAGTTAGTTTTACAGGTTTGGAACAGGCAGTGTAAAGTCACAGAGTAAGATCAGTTACAGTGGTGGGATAGGGGCAAGGAGTGTACATACCCACAAGTTCAGTTACAGTGGCAGCTGGGGGTGAGGCAGAAGAGCAGTTAAGATGACAGGATGGGTGAGAGACATTCATATTATCATAAGAACAGTTGAGATGGCAGGGTTGGGTGAGGGGCTTGTCTGGGGAAGCTCCACTGGGCACTCAGAGACAATGGCTAATGCAAGTGGTGGGGTGGGAGACAATCAGCCCAGGCAGGCAGGACTTCAGGCTGGCATATAGAGACCTGATATACCTGTCTTTTTATATATACAGAGAAAGAATTAGAGACGAGGGTGTGAGCACAGATTTCTGGGTGTGAGTGTGAAGTTTCTTAAGGTTATTTCCTGCCTGACATGGGGCTGTGGGGGCACCTAAAATAATTCTTTTTTTGAGTGGGTGAGACAGGGTGGAAATTGGAACAGGACAGGTGTGCAAATAAGGAAGGTCTGGACTATATGTTCTGCCTTACAAATGCTTAATCTACTGCGGGACTTAGAGGCACTGCGCGGTACTGTGGGTCATCCAGAGCAGCATCTGCTGACTTGTGACGCCCTGGATGCAGTTTTGTATGAATTAGGAGACTAAACAGAAGATACAGGGTCTGAACAGGAGAAGAAGAAAGATGGGTTTAAAGGACTAAGGATTGGGAGGAACTGTGACTCTAGTTAGACAGCATCTAGCTCATCCAGCCAGATACAGAATAACCATTTGCCTGATTCATGAGCTTTTGGGCTCTCTTAATTTATTGATGGCATTATATATGAGGCCAGGCTGCTTTACATAAAGACAACATTTTTCCTGGAGCTTTGGACCCGAAAGACAAGGGAACCAGTAAGGGGTGCTGCCGTTACAGGGCTTGGTGGGTTACCTGTGTAGAGGGAGAGCTTTGGTTTTCATGATGTGTGAGGAAGCATGTGGTATCTATAAGCAATCACTCACTTTCATTAACAAGATTGTGTTTGAGCAGAGAATGGGAGCCAGATGAGGAGTGAAATGTCAGCTGTAACTGCCTGGAGGAAACGTGTAAACCAGCAACTTAAACAAAAGCAGGGCATGTAAAAGTAAATGAGTGCAGTGAATTTGAGCAGAGTTAGGAATAACAGAAACAGACTTTTTGAGGTGTGGTATAAGCAGTAGGGGTGACTGCTTAAAGCCAGAGAAGGTGAGGGGCTGAAGGTAAGTGTGTGAGGTGTAAAGACAAAACTTTGGAGGTGGTGAAAGCTAAAGTGTAAGTGGGGTGGAGCCTATGTTTTTGAGGGACTCTAAGTGTATCAGGGCAGCAGCTGCTGCTGTGCAAGTTGTCATGAGGGCCAGCCCAGGATTGCGAGGTTAAGTTGTTTGGATAAAAAGGCTGCAGGCCATGGGCCTGGCTCCTGTGTGAGAATCCTGACCACACAGCCCTGGACTTTAAAAGTATAGAATGAAAAAGTGTTGAGACAGGTTAGGGAGAGCTAGAGAGGGAGCTGCTTTTAGAGTTGTTTTTTAAGGAGCAAAAGGAGGAGTGAAGAAAGGATTTAGGATTAATAGAGTTGGATAAGTTTTCTTTAGTGAGTTTATACAATGGCTTAGTTAGAATAGCAAAACCTGGTTTCCTGAGGTGAAGTAGCAACCACACCCAGGCAGGAGATAAGCTGTTATTTGGTGGAGGAGGTTGGGGTTTGGGAAATTTACTAGATGTGGTTGGCAGGGGGAGCATGTGTATGCTGGTGAAGGATTATAACAGATGGGAGGAAATTTGGGCTTCGGAAGGGGATATGTGATTCCCCTTTGAGTACAGATGCTAAAGAAGCAGGAGGGTGAATTAAAAGGCCATGTTTCAATAGACAGGTGATAACAACTTTTACTTTTAAAGATAGTTTTGGGATGGGGTACGGGGCTGAGAAGGGTAAGGTTGGTTAGGTTCTAAGGGGATGAGGAAGGGTGAGTGACTTGTAGCAACGGATGGGAAGGTGGTGTTTTGCACCCTAGGCTTAAGGTTGGGGGATGTAAGGAGAGCTATTGAGGGAGGTACGGGTTTGGGGAGGAGGGTGGCAATGAGGCGTGGCTGTAGCTCAGGAACAGTCAAGGAGGCAGACAATTTCCCTAGAATATTCCAGCCTAGCAGGGGAACTGGACAGGTGGGGATGATCAGGAAAGAACGTGGAAGGGAGTGCTGGCCTGATTGACACCAGATGAGGGCAGTTTTGAGAGGCCTGGAGGCCTGGCCATCAATTCCCAGAACAACATGATGGCCAAGGACACAGGTCCTTGAAAGGAAGGCTGCATGGGGTGGGTGCCTCCGTGCTGATTAAGAAGGGGATGAACTTGCCCTCCACATAAGAGTTACCCAAAGTTTGGCATATGTGATGGTCCAGGGGCTTCAGAGATGCTCAGGCAGAGTCAGTCTTTAGCTACTAAGCTGAGGGTTGGAGCTCCAGTACCTCTGGGAGTAGCGACCTGAACCAGACAGTTGACTTTCTGTGGGAGCCCCGTACAAATGGGGCAGGGTTCAGGAGGTGTCCCTGGCTGTGGGCGTTCCTTGGCCCAGTGGCAAGGTTTCTGACATGTGAAGCAAGATTCAGGGGGTCAGCTGGACGTGCTGCAGCCTGGGTGCTCTGAAGTGTCTGTCAGCCGGTGACATGGCTGGGGTTTGTCTTATGGAGGAGGCAGCAACTACAGTTCTGAGATGTGCAACTGGGCAGATTTCTCCCTACTACTGAACACCTTGAAGGTAAGGTTGCCTAATTCCCTTGGTGGGGTTTGAGGGCCAGATATTAATTTTTGTACCTTTTTCTAATGTTGGGGTTGACCGGGTGATAAAATGCATATTAAGCATTTTTTAGGTGTGAGAGTGGATGTAAGGGTGACATTTAAGTCACTTCAGGTGAGATTATAGGACTGGGTGAAGTATTGGAGGATCTGATGAAAAGGAGTCTAACCGGTGGCCGATGTGGGAAACATTGGATAAAGGGAAGGAACATCACCCTAACTGTGCCTTTGGCTACAGCCCCCTCTGGAAGGGGGATTGTCAGGCAGGGTTGCAGGAGGCAGCTGCAAGACTAACTGTAAGTTGGGCCATGTACGAGGTGGGGAGGTGACAAGAGAGGCATGAAGAGGCAGGTTGTTGGCAGAGGAAGAGAAGGAAGGCTCTGGGGCGTGGTTAGGTCCTGGATTAGGGCCTGGTTCACAGGCAGGAAGGAGAAAGATCAGAATGTCGATGGACAGGGAGGATTCTGGCTAACCCGCAGAGGAAGGAGGGGCAGACAGAAGCAAAGAAAAGGAGTAGAGATTAGGGAGGAATTGGTCTGTAAAATAAAAATGCCTAGACATAGGGAATTTCAGACCATTTGCCCATGTTGTGATGAAAATTGTCTTCATTTCATAAAATAGAGGTGAAAGTTGCCAATTTTTGGCTAATTGGAGCCATGGTTTAACTTACATTGCGACCATGCAGTGGCCCAGTAAAGAGAACACAGTGTTTACAGAGAGGTTTGGGTTTTAGGTTAGGGGACAGTTGGAGAAGTTTGATTTTCTTTAGAACACAGGCCAGCGGAGAGGGCGGAGGGATAGAGGATGGACGATTGCCCTTGGTTCTGGAAAGACAGCAGAGACAAGGAGAACAGGCATGCAACCCAGCCGCTCAACAGGCATCTCTCGGTGAGCCTGTGTTGAACCTCATCATTGGTGAGTGGTCAAAGAGAACATCCTCTATGTTGACCTGCCACCAATATCAGCCCCGAGCCTGGTGGGCAAGTGACTAGGGTGAATGTCTCCATGATAGCCGAACCCATGGGGAACCTGGGTCTCCAGATCCGTGTCCTATATAGGGTTTCTCGGGTCCCGAACCTCAAGAAAAAACCTGGTTTGCCTGATTTTCCTTGTGTTTGTGGCGGAAAAATGATGAAACCGAAAGGGGGAGGAAGTGGAAAGGAAAAGATAAAAGAATGGGAAAGCAAAAAAGTGAGACTGCTTACCAAAACAGTCGGTGGTGTGTGTGTGTGGGCTGGTCTTATGACCCGGGTCAGTAGGTCGATCTCCTCATGGAGGGAGCACAAGAGCAGAAACAGGGGTTTGGTCTACTGAAGGAGTTCCCCCATCCCTGGTTTTGGTACCAAAATGTTGAAAGTTCATGCTTTGAATGAAGATACCACCCAGACAGACTTTGTGTGGGAAACGTGGTGCTTATTCACTTAGGTGTAAGTCAGCTAAGGTCAAAAAGGGCGTTAGCAAAGGGTAGTGGGATAGGAGTTGGTTTTATAGGTTTGGGGTGGGCAATGGAAAATTACAGAGTAAGATCAGTTACAGTGGTGGGTAGGGGTAAGGAGTGTACATGTCCACAAGTTCAGTTACAGTGGTGGCTGGGGTGAGGCAGAAGAGCAGTTAAGGTGACAGAATGGGTGAGGGGTATTCACATTCATAAGAAGAGTTGAGATGGCAGGCTTGGGTGAGGGGCTTTTCCCGGGAAGCTCTGCTGGGTGCTCAGGGACAATGGCGAACACAGGGGTTGGGGGGGAGTGGGAGATGATCAGGAAGCAAGCAAGACTTCAGGCTTTCAGGTTCCAGGTTTGCATATGGAGACCTGACACCAGGTTCAAGCAATTTATTGCCTCAATCTCATGAATAGCTGGGATTATAGGTGCCTGCCACCACGCCCGGCTAATTTTTGTACTTTTAGTAGAGACGGGGTTTCTCCATCTTGGCCAGGCTGGTCTTGAACTCCTGACCTCATGATCCACTGCCTCGGTCTCCCAAAGTGCTAGGATTACAGGCGTGAGCCACCGTGACTGACCACCTCATAGTCTTTATCTGAAATACAGGGGCAGAGGTATTCTTCCCAGGGCCATCCATGGTCCAGTCAGACGAGTTATCAGGTCTCTCGGCAGAGTAACTTGGACAAGGGAGAAGCTCCACAGCTGTCCTCTTTCCACAGTTGCTCAGAGTGATTATGAGTGAGACTGGAAAGTGGGTGGGAGAGTGGCCATGTGCAGGGAGGAGGTGACCCAGTGGGAAAGGAGACCCAAGTATCTAAGGTCCCCTGCCCCTTGACTTCTACACTGTATTTCAATAGAAGTAAAGGCTGGTTGACCAGGCGCCACCTTATAGATCACAGGTATGGCGTGGGGGAATCTTTCTGGAAAGTGTTGTTTTAACTTACATGAGTTCAAGCCCCCACCTCACACCTACTGCATGGACCAAAACCCTTTCCCATGTAATTTCTAGAACTGTAAACCCAAGACCCTTTCACGTGTCATATCTGGAGTTGTGAGCCTATGTAAAGCCGGGCTTCTGATTGTTAGAGGAGCTTGGCCCTTAGGTAGTTACGCTGCCTTGATCCACAGCGCCCTCTGCTGGTGGCCCGGGGCACTGCAGGGCCCTCTCACAGAGCTGGTGGGGGACGCGCGCCCTCTGGTGGCCGTCCCTCTGCACCACTTGAAGTCGGAGAGCAGAGTTTTCAGTGCCGTCGTTCTGGAAATGCAAACTGACACAGAGCCAACTAGCCCATGTGTTTCCAAAAAGGAAGTAGGGACAATTAATTGGAAACCATAGGAATAAAATAAACATGGATGCACGTTTTACAACTTATGGAATAATTCACTCAACGTAGTCTTTGCACTTAAAATGCAAAACTATCAGGCATCTTAACCGTATTGACTTAATTTTAAATAAAAGCTGTAGAAAAAGCTAAATCTGGCCATGGTGCAGGTCTCACGAGTGTAATACCAGCACTTTGGAAGGCCAAGTTTGGAGGATCACTTGAGATCAGGAGTTCAATACCAGCCTGGTAAGATCAAGATCCTCATGTCTACAAAAAATATAAAAATTAGCCGGCATGGCGGCTCATGCCTATGGTCCCAGCTACCCAGGAGGCTGAGGTTGGAGGATTGCTTGAGCCCAGGAGTTTGAGGCCACAGTAAGCCAGCCATGTTCACACCACTGCACTCAAGACTGGGAGACAGAGTGAGACTTTCTCTCCCTCTCTCTCATGCACACACACACACACACACACACACACACACCACGTACACACAGGTTAAATCTGTTGAATTATATATTTAAGGACTGAGCACTTCTGGTTATAAAATATTTATGGTTGCAGGAACAAGTTAATAACTAAATAAAGACCCAAATCCTGTAAAAATATACCAATACTTTAAGCAAAAAGCATTCTAAATTTAAAAATAAGTTTTAAAGATAATAGTACACTCCTAAATTATTGTTAAACTCAATAATAACAAAGAAAAGTAGCAATACTAATAGCCTGACACAAACTGATTACAATTCTTCATCAGATACAATGCTATTCTTAATAACCTATATAAGCAAATATTAAGTAATTCTGTTGTACTTTAATGTGCTGGGATTACAGGATTACATTACATTATGTAAACATTAAGTAATCACACTTGTAATCCCAGTACTTTGGGAGGCCGAGGAGGGCAGATAACCTCAGGCCAGTAGTTGGACACCAGCATGGCCAACATGGTGAAACCCAGTCTCTACTACAAATAAAAAAAAAAATAGCTTTGCACAGTGGCAGTATCATAGCCAATGAGATTTATCTGAGGTGAGATTATTGCTCATTGAAAACTTTTCCCAGTACCCCTCCATGATGACTGGAAATATAGTCGGCATTGGCAATTTTTGGAAATCTCTATAGAGATCGAATTTTAAAAAAGTAAATAAAAAAATGAAAATGGAAAAGAAATACAAAAAAATTAGCTGGATGTGGTGGTGCACACCTGTAATCCCACCTACTTGGGAGGTTGAGGCAAGAGAATCCTTAAACCCAGAAAGTAGGGTTTTAGTGAGCCGAGATCATGTCATTGTGACAAGAGTAAAACTCCATCTCAAATTTTTTTTTTTTTTTCTTTAAAACAGGTGTGTTCCTCCACTTGCTTTCTGAGGACTCCCTGCTCTGTCACTTAGTAGTGGCTAATAAACTATTTTACCATTAGGCTCTGCGACTTGCCATAAATTCCATTTCATGTGAGATCCAAAATCCTGTTGTTGTGGCCTGGAACAAGACCCTTCTTCTGGAGAAAAAATTATACTAATTCTTTTCTTTTCTTTTTTTTGAGACAGAGTCTTGCTCTGTTGCCCAGGCTGGAGTGAAATGGTGTGATCTCGGTTCACTGCAGCCTGTGCCTCCCATGTTCAAGAGATTCTCCTGCCTCAGCCTCCCGAGTAGCTGGGATTACAAGCACCTGCCACCACGCCTGACTTATTTTTGAATTTCTAATACAGACAGGGTTTTCCAATGTTGGCCAGACCAGTCTCGAACTCCTAACCTCAGGTGATCCACATGTCTCAGCCACCTCAAGTACTGGGCTTACAGGCGTGAGCTGCCTTGCCTGGTCGGCTTGTATACTTGGTGATCGCTTGCAGGGTGGAGGAGGAGGGGTGTCACACAGGTATCACTCTTGGATTACCACCTGGGATATTAGGTGCAAGGCTCTATTACTGGTTTGAACCCTGAAAGCACCAGCAAACAGCTTGAGATGGTGTGGAACAACATGCTGTTTTCCTGAGCGCCTGGGTGCAGATGGGCTGAGGCCTCAGATGGTGTCAGCCCCAAGTGAGGGTGAGGCTGGGGTTTTCTAGTCTCCTGTAAATGGGACATGTTCCAGTCTGACATAGCTGCTCTGTGGTACCTAGACAGCCTCTCTCCTGATCTTCAGGGGGTCCTTGTCTTCCAGCCTGCCCTTTTCTGGTTTCTGATCTCTTGCTCACCCACGCTGCTGGTGCACGTGGTCTTGTACCATGGGACCAAGCCTGAGGAGGGAGGAGTCCACCCTCAAGTAGTCAGGCCCCCGGGAGAATCTTTCATTAGGAAGAGTAGGCTGGCTGATTCTTCTTTTTTAGTCACAACTTGGTTTTGCAGGTGCAGTGGGGTGCCTCAAGCTGAAAGCCTGACTCCTTGTATGGGCCAGACCCACGTGGCTGTTGCTGTGACTGCCAGGCCACTTTGAGGCTGAGAGACAGTTTTATCTGGTCTTTGTCCTGCACATATTTGTGATGCCTTCTCTGTGTTGGTAGATCTGGGGGTCCACCAGATAGGATTCTGTGAAGAGATCTCAAAGGTCATTAGTCCACTGTGTTGATCACATCACATCCACAATCAAAGACGAATAAAATATGGAGGCGTATTTAGTGATAAGGTTGATGGTGCATCTGTGCTAGGCAGTGTTTTAGTTCCTTGAGACATCAACAAGTTGAGACAATCCTTTGCCTTAGAGTTTTGCATCTGTAAGTCCTGCGATCAGGAGCTGTGTGTGTTAAATTGTCTTATTTATCAGGCGGGATCTGGGCTGTCTGTAAGGTTAGGTGAGGAGAGGCTGATGTCCAGCAAGTATCCAGTACCCCTCAACATCCCAGTTCTCTCCACCAATCTTTCAATCCTAGGACAGATGCGGAGGCCCTCAGAGTGACTTAAGATGAGAAGTAGTCACTATGCTCTGTGGCTGGCTTGTTTTTGAGTGTACACTGTAAATCCTCTCCCAAAATATGTTGGAAACAAATAGTGTTTCAGCTTGAGTTTCTCGTAAGTGGCAGGCAGTCATGTAAACCAGAGCATGTATACCACAGGGCAACATGAGGGTCACTCTACCACCCTTTCTCCCAGCGGCCTAAGTGGCCATCTACACAGAATAATGTGTGCAGCCTCACTGGGTGAAAGTCCAGTGCTTTGTGCTTAGAGTGTCATCAGGGAAGGGCCCCTGACTTGGAAGGTTGCCCAGCTGCTGTGGAGGGAAAGAGGGGGCATGTGATGCTGCTGGATCTGCATCTTGCTCTGTGACAGGAGGCATGAGATAACCTTGGTCTTATGAAGACTTTGGGTGTCCCAGCTCACTTCAACCCTGAGCAGCTTGATGCAGGTGCTGGGCCCTGATTCTGGAGGTGGGAATATAGTGTGGGCTTCCACTGCATGGCTGGCACAGTGGGCATTCAGGTGCCTATTTGGGGACTGTTATGGAGTCCTGAGCCAGATGCAGTGGTGCACAGCTGGGAGCCAAGGGTTCTGCTGGAGAATCTGGGCAGATGTAAAGAGTTAAGGTTAGTGGTAGGGTTAGAGGTTAAGTTTAGGGTTGGTGTTGGGGTTTGGGGGTTGGGGTCAAGGGTCAAAGGTCAGAGCTAAAGAGTAGGATGAGGGATTGGGGTAGGGGTAGGGTCATGGGGTTAGTGTTTAGGGTTAGAGGTTAAGGGGCTGAGGGTGATGATAATAAGCAGATTACTAAAAGAAATTCTGCTTCACTTCAATAACAACCTTCTCCAACTCCTTTTGTCTCCACAAACTTATATTTCCTAGAAGAATCCCAGGCTTCTTAAAGCACCCAGTTACTTTTCACACATTAAATCTTTGAAAATTTGTCTTCTTCTGCCGTATGCATATTTCAAACATACAAGGTAAGGCAAAGCCAGACGCCTTTCTGAAGGGACCCAAAAAATTCCTCTCTTTCTCTCTGGAATGAAATTAATTTCTCTCTTTCTCTCTGGACAAAAATGAATTCTCTGGACCATCAGTGCTAACCTTCAAGAGCCAAACTAGTTTGTGAGATCTCCTTGAAAACTACAGCAGACCAAAGTGTTTATATTTATATGATATTAATTTAGTATTTATATTAATATAAGGGAAAATGTTTAAATCTGTGTATGCCACACGTGCCTCTGGCTTATTGCCCAGTTAATTGTCGCCTCAGGCTAAACTTTGGTTTCTGTCTCTAATTTTTATCAGAAAGAATATAACTGATCTCAAAGCATCTGCTTTTATTTTAGGGACTCGTGCTGCCATCTCCATTCCTCCCTCTTTTCCTGTAGTCTGTGTGGAAGTTCTTTAATGTGAACATTTTGACCACCTTCACACTCCCATGTCCACTGTCAGCACATTCAGACTTACTCAGCCAAGGCTGTCATCTTAGGCCAGGGATTTTTTAGGAATCTTTATTTTGCTGTAATATGGTTGGCACTCCTTTGACTCCCTGTATCACCCTAGAGTTCTTTTCATTTTAGGAGCTCAAGAGGGAAGAAAAAACAAGTAGGTGAGCAATTAAACCTTCTGAGTCAGGAGAGAGTCTTGTTGTGTTAAGCAACATTGCAGAACATCGTATGTAGTAATCCAGCAGATAAGCCACGTGGCTGCTGAGCACACATGCCCACTTGCTGCTGTGAGCTTGGACTCCCTCACCATTAGTCTTTTCTTTTTCTGGAGGGAATTATAAGGACCACTTATTAACCTGTAAGTCATAGAGAGTTAAAGGTGCTTCCCCAAAACACTGAGGACAGAATGAAAGGTGAGGAGTGTTAGCCACAGCTCAGAAGTGCAGGAAAGTCTCTCAGTGTGGGTTGTTGGGGAAATGCAGGTCTTTTTTCTTTTGGAAGTCTCCATAGAATGGGGTTAAGGAATCTGCCCATTCTAGGATGAATAATTGGTATATTAGACACCCTCAAATATTTATCCCAAGCCTTCATTTAGGGTTCTTAATGAGTTTGTTCAGCCATCACAGTCTCAAATGCTAAGTATGACTTTGGAATCTCTCCACAGTCCAAATTAGCAGTGTCATTTAATGTTGAGTCTCTCATTATTCTCACTTGACATACCTTATGTATCCCACAGGCATGCTAATAACACATCATGCTCACTGTTACCTTTGCAACAAGACTTGAATTTTACTTAGCTTGGAGGAGTGCACTTCACATGTCCAGACCCGGTTCTGACTCATTCTTCAGCCCTGCATCAGTCAGTGGTGGCTAGGTTAAACCACGGTGACAAACAACCTCCAAGTTTCAGTGGCTCAAAAATATTCTTCCTTATTTATTTGCATCTCTTCATGGGTTGGGTGAGTGGTTGCTCTGTGCTGTGTCGTCCTAACACAGGAATGGATGCTGAAGGAGGTACCATCAATAAGATCCCCATTGCTATAGAAAAGACAAAAGATGCTGGACAGAACTCTGTTTCTTGGAAATTTCTCCTGAAAAAGTCACATATTATTTCTTATCACTTGCAATGGTTTAAAAAAAAAAAAAGTCATGTGGCCATGCAAAAATTTAAGTAGGTGGGATGGAACACTCAGAATGCATTCATAAAAAATATGTGAACTGAAAATATGTGGAGAACAGCACCAATGACTATTGTGAATGCCAACATGCATTCCTGACAATCCAGTGCTGCTGTCCTTCACACTTCTTCTGTCTTGCAAAGCATTAGACTTCTTATCTGAAGCCATACCACACAGAGGGACTGCAGAATACATGACATCTCCTTTAGGATGTCCTTAGAGAATTCAAGGAAAAGAAGTTAAATAATCAAAAAGTGCTTTTGGGTACAGCTGGTTAGCACTAGAAGGTAAGATTAGAGATAGATTGTAGTGATAATAATAGGGTGTTAGAATTGGGGTCTGGATCAGGGTCAGGACTGGAAGTATGGTTAGAGGTGGGATCATGGTCAGGGTCAAGATAAAAGTCAAGGTCAAAGTCAGTGTCAGAATTATAGACCAGGGTATGGATCAGGATTTAGGGTCAGGGTCAAAGTCTACGGATGGGATTAGGATTAGAAGCAGAGCTTTGTTCTCCTCAGGACCCACCTGAGGAGAGTCTATGTCTTTGGAGCACCTGGTAGTGTGTCCACAGTGAAGACCAAAGTTTTGTTCTCCTCAAGTCTGACCTGGGGAGATGTGACTGCAGGCCACATGAGGAAGGTGAGGCAAAAGCTTCCTGCCTGCTCCCCGTGCGCAGAGGAAGGAACTCGGACACTGGCTTTACTTTCATACATTATATTCTACAAGTCTTGTTTTCAGAAGCATCCCTTGCTTGAGGCTTTGGCTGCTCATCATCGTAGCATGCCCTACGACAAATATTGTAAGACTTGGGTTTGTTTTTGGGGTGAGGTCTTCATATAGAGAAAGAAGAAATACTTAGAGCCACCATGGGACAGCTGGGATGAAAGCTGGGGATGGGCAGGTGCCTTTCAAGTCACCCCAATCCTGAGGCTGGAGGAAATATGACCACCCCCTGTAAACACTTTTATTCATGTTTTAGTTACTCATTTTTCTTACAGCGTTAAAGTAGTCAAAACAGGTGCATTAAAAAATAAAAAGTAGGCATATTACAACTTGCAACATTATTCAAATTTAAATATATTATTTGTACCTCAACATTTTTATTTTGTTGAGAAAGTCTAAGGTTAATTGGCACTATAGTTTTAATAGTAGATAGAATAATGTGTGTTTTACAAACATTAACATCCTAATTGCATGTATGAACAACAAACATCTGAGACAGGTCTTAGATTTTTTAGGGAGTTTATTTTGCCCAGTTTGAGGAACCCCGCACCCGTGATGTATCCTCATGAGGTCCCAACAACATGTGCCCCAAGTGGCAGGAGCACAGCTTGGTTTTATACATTTCAGGGAGACATGAAACATCAATCATTATGTGTATTATGAACATTGGTTCAATCTAGAAAGGTGACACAACTTGAAGAGAAGGCCAAACGGGGGGCTTCCAGATTGTAGGTAGATAAAGATGAATGGTTTTATTATTTTGAGTTGCTGATTACCGTTTTCAAATGAGGCAATCAGATATGCATTTATCTCGGTGAGCAGATGGGTGACTTTGGATAGAATGGGAGGCAGGTTTGCCCTAAGCAGTTCCCTGCTTGACTTTTCCCTTTAGCTTACTGATTTTGAGTCCCCAGGATTTATTTTCTTTTCACCAGGTCAAACATGTTTTCCTATGAGCATCAATTATTCATTGTGTATTTTATTACACAAATAAGGCAGATATTTTAAAAAAAGTATCAACTTCATGACTAGCTAAATAGACAGAATTATATAGAAGTTCAACTAAATTTGGAAACATTCCAGAGTTTGGGTTTCCAATAATTCTTTGTGATTATTTAAAAGTAAAGCATTTTTCCACATAAAACATAGAAATATCTAAAATCACCCATAGGATGTCCTGCCAATTTTGTTTCTCTAGTTTCCTCATTTTCTGCAAAGCCTTATTGAGGAAATTGACTTTGAATATCCTTTTAAACTTTTCTGTTTTAGGAAGTGTTGTGGTGAAACATTGAATTATCATGGTCACAAACTCGGTTCACATTCTTTTTTTCTTTAGTTATTATTTTTTCCCAGTGGCCAATATTTGATTCTGGTAATTATGGCTAAAAGGTAGACACTGGAAAAAAATACAGACAAGAAGTATTTGGAATAAGTGATCCAGCCACAATGAGTCAATCAACCATTGGAACATATACAAAGTCACTCTTGTTAAAATATTTATCCATGAATTGAAATAGAATCTGTAAGATTATTATTTTTTTTTCCTGGTCTAAAGTGAACAGCATTTTAGAGAATGAAGCCAGGACATCCACAGCACAAGAATAAAATGTGAAAAATACGTTTACACATATGTAAAGCCCATACTCGTGGAGTGAGGTGTTAGCTCCAGGTTCTTGATGGCTGACTGTCTACATTAAGTATTTGGAATTCTTTTGCAAAGGAGATTTCTATTCAACTCCATTTGCTTATTCACCTACCCATACAAATGGAGACACCTAGTTTATTACTTGAAGATTTAGTTAGTATTAAACGCTGCAGCATTATGTTGAAGTTCAGTCTTGTGTTGGCCAGCATAGCTCTTTTTATTGACTCCAATTTTCCTTTGACATATTTCAGTTTTTTTTTTATTGTTTGTTTGTTTGTTTTTAGTACTTACTTACTTTCTGATACATCAAGATTATCCTGGCTCATATATTTACTGTCCCAGTTCTAGTATCAGACATTTCTTCAAACAGCCTGATCCCTTTCAGAATGGTAGGAAAACTTATATCTGGCTGCTGAGTGAGCACATTGTGTCTTGTATCTCATTAGCAGTGCTAGGAAATATGTGTGTGTATGTCACCTACCTACACACACCTAGTTAGGAAGGTTTTCATGTGGAACTGTATGTATCTGTATTAAACTAAACACAAGTTTATGTTGATGTCTTCACTTCTGATCTACTATCACATGAATCTTTCTACCCTTCTCCCCTTGCTAATTTATAACCTCCCACTTCAACACTGAGGGACCTGGTTTCTACTATCTGTGACTTATATAACTCATTGTTTGATTCCAGATACAGATACTGTGGTTTTACAATTATTCACCATTATCTCTGTTGGAAGGAACTTTATAAAATGGAATCCAATGATGAAGTATAGTTTATTTTCCTTCAGCCTACAGATTCTATTCATCGTTGAAGAGCCTTAGGTCAGCACCATTTTCCCTACACCGTCAGAGAGTTGTTTCCCACATTTGTGTCTTAGTCCATTTTGTGCTTCTGTAACACAATATCTGAGGCAAGGTAATTTGTAAGTAAAGAAGGTTCATTTGGCTAACAATGCTGGTGGCTGGAATGTCCGAGATTGGGCAGTTGCATCTGGTGGGGTCTCAGTCTTTGTTGCCTCATGGTGGAAAGTGGAAGGGGAGCAAGGGGTGCACCAGAGATCACAGCAAGAGTGAAAGCACAAGGGAAGCTAAGACAGCAAGACTCTTTTTGATGATCTACTCTTGCAGGGATTAATCCATTCCTGTGCGAGCAGACAGAACTCACCCCCATGGGAGGGCATTAATCTATTCATAAGGGATCCATCTCCATAATCCAAACAACTTCCACTAGGCTCCACCTCCCCACACTGCCAACTTGAGGGTCAAATTTCAACATGAGTTTTTCCAGGGACAAACAACATCCAAACCATTGTAATTTGTAACATAGTTAAATGATTTTTCACATTATGGATTCTGTGCTGGGATACTTCACACCCTGAATAATATTATTTAATTTATTAGGGTTTGATTTATCCTTTTAGCTGTAAAATTCTTCATTTTTTTGACAAATGGATAGTGACCAGTATATACTATAAAGTATCATATGGAACACCTCAAACCCCCACCCCACGCAGCCAATGTCTTCCCATCTGTGTAGTTTTCCTTCTCCAGAATCTCATTAAATGAGGTCACACTGTGTGGATTCTCCTCACACTGTCTTCTTCCACTTAGCAATGTGCACGAAATATCACTCATGTCTTCGTGTGAGTTTATAGCTTGTTCCTTTCTATGGCAAAATAGTATTCCATTGCATAAATGTATTACAGTTTGGTTATGCATTTCAGGGACCAAACCTTCCTCTTCTTTGTTCCAGGGTTGGAGGCCATCAAGTTATCTGACTAGATACATTAATAGGGGACACAATACTTGGCAGCTTGTTCCACATGTATCATCGTGTGACAAAATTCATCAGATGGCAGTATCCGGTTTACAAAGAGGTAAAAATAGCCCAAAGAAAAGAAACAAGACTAGAATCTGATAACCCACAAGGGCTATAGTTTTCCTATTTAAAAAAAAAAATTGAGACAGGGTCTGGCTCTATGATCGAGGCTGGAGTGAAGTGATGCAAGCTCAGCTCACTTCACACTCTATCTCCTGGGTACAAGCTAGCCTCCCTCCTCCACCTCCTGATTAGCTGGGACCACAGGCACATGCCATCATGCCCTGCTAATTTTTGTATTTTTAGTAGAGACAGGGTTTTGCTGTGTTGTCCATCCCAAAGTGCTGGAATTATAGGCATGTGCCACCATGCCTGGTTGAGTTATAGTTTTTCATTGAAACACAAAATTTCTCTCAGTAGTAACCATCATTTTTGATCATAGATAATCAAATATCATTCTTGTTTTAAAAATAAATCTAGTTTGTTTAGATTTTGCCTGATTATTTGTGTAAGTGCAGCAAGAAAAGGAGCTGACCACATAGGTGCTTTCAAGCTTCTTTGCTGCAAGTTTTCCTACAGAATCTCAGATTGTAGTTTTAAAGGCCTCATTGAGCCAAAAAGCCAAGCCCAGAATATACTATCAAATTTCAGCTGCCATCCTAATAGCTTTGAGTGAATTCTTCTCTTCTTGAGGCTCCCAAACTATCCCCAAATTTCTGGGCCTACAAGAGAGGACCTTTCTTACTAACCTGTAAGGATGTGAATCCTGTAATCCAGGTATCAGGCTGGCTTTTCTCAGACTGCTTTGTAAGGATTGGGTCCATAAAAATCAACCCTAGTTCCTTAAAATTGCTGGTCATAACTGATCTTAGGTACACTATTGCTAAATATGATATTCCAGTAAAAGCCTTGATAATATAAACAAAGTTTCCAATTATGTCCTCTTCTAAAGTTGAACAGATTCTTTTTGGACTTCTGCTAACAACTATATTGTCATGTAAATAAGAGTGTTCAGTAAGAATTTCAAAATTCTGGAGAAATTGGCCAAGGAAAAAGATAAATGCTTCATTTCTATTTAAATAAATGTAATCAACTAAATTGTTGTGAGTTATAGTTAGCTTAAGAGAGATTTCTTAAATCCAGAAACTATAGCATTAAAGAACCAGCAATGCTCAAAAGAAGCTATAAAATTATAATCAATTTTCATCAGTTTATTCAGTGGCCTGTACTCACTTCCAGTCTTGCTGAATCTTGGGTTAGCAGTGTCATGAACCCATCAGTTTCTCAACTAGACTTCTGGAAGCTTCAGAGTCAAGTGTATAATCTTAAAGTTATTTGAGCAATATCATTAGAAGTCTGTAACCAGAGTACCTGTCATAGTCTTTTCTGTGAGTCTCAGAAGGAGTCCTGTGTTGGAGACAAACATTCTGATCCACAACTGATTGCAGGAGTTTTAGGAAAGCATCAGACCTAAATAATATCTAAATGACAAAGAGCACAAAATGACTATGACAAAAGATCTGATGAGAGTTCATTATACCACAACTGACAAGGATATTAAATTTTGTCAGTGGCATATGACATTTAAAATAATAATTGAAAATATGACTCATAACACTATACCACCACATAGCATGGATAAGGAGGACACTGACAAATTTCCAGGAATTTTATATAATTTCTGAAAACATAGCATTTTACCAATTCAAATATAACACAGGGAAGGTTAGATATCTCTTTTTACTTGTGTATTTTGTATAGTTTTTCTTGTAAAAAATACAACGTACTTTATTTGCATACCTTGCCCTACTTTTCCTGCATACTTTGAATAGAGTTTCTAGTTATTCTATCATTTCTAGTAATTTTATTTATATATAGATTATATTTTTGGCACTTAGTAATCTTTATTTTCCAGAGTAAACTAGGAAGTAGACAATTTTAAATTGTCATATGTTAACATTCTATAGTAGATTAGAAAATGTATGAGTATACGATCTCCCAATATCTAGAGTGATGTTTCCTCATAGCACAATTTCTCAGTGTTGTGGAAAAAAAAAATGTTTATTAACAGGCCAAAATATCTTTATTCTCTCCATAGAAATAGGGAACAAAAGTATATATAAATTTGAATTAGTTATGTTCAGTAATTAATGTTTTAGTATTGTAGCTTATTTATAAATGACCTAGATATTTAATGCAAATCTTTTAATTGGCTTAACTTTAGTACTTTGGAAACCATTATTAGGCAGATTTACTGTAAAAATTATTACTGAAATAATGATTTTTGTAAGAATAACAATTTAATTAGAATCAGTCTGTAAGCATTAAGATGTTTAGTATCTAATAAGTATAGTATTAGCTTATTTGAGTAGAACTCAAGAAGAATAGAAATTTATGTTTGTTTTATGTTTAATAATTATAGTTCTGAAGGCATAGTTGTTTTATTACACCAAAATATTAAATTGGTCTTATTTAACTATGTTTTATGTAAATTGTGCTAACTTGAAAACATTTATATCAGTTTCTACATTTCTAGGAGTTTGGGAAACATTTATGTATAAATGCTTATTCAAGCTAAGTTAAAATAGAGCATTTTTAGAGGATTTTATAAATGAATTTTGCATTGCTATCTGGAGTTAAGAAAATATCACGTATACGTAACATACATTAATAGGGAAAAAACACAAATAGAGATCCCATAGGTTTCATCCTAAAATTTTAGCCATGAATCAGGCATACGTATTCTCATGGTTAATTTTAGATATCTGGTTGTTTGGATTAAGAGACACATAACTGATAAACCATAGTTTCAATATTTCTACTCATTTGATTACAAGTTCCACACATCAAAACTAATTAACAAAATGGCAATTTCTAGGACTTCTGTAGGAGAGTATGGAAGGTATTTTGAACTTTGTAATACTGTCAACTGAAGAATGATGAGGTTGATAAATTTGGAAAGGAGTGATTTCATTTATTACATTTTTATTTATTTATTTATTTATTTATTTATTTATTTATTTATTTATTTATTTATTTTTGAGAAGGTGTTTCACTCTTGCTGTCCAGACTTTGAGTACAAATGGTGTGATCTTGGCTCACTGCAACCTCCACCTCCTGGGTTCAAGTAGTTCCCCTTCCTCAGCCTCTCAATTATTTGGGATTACAGATGTCTGTCACCAAGCCTGGCTAATTTTTTGTATTTTTAGTAGAGACAGGGTTTCACCATGTTGGCTAGGCTAGTCTCAAACTCCTGAACTCAGGTGATCCACCCACTTTGGCTTCCCAAAATGCTATGATTACAGGTATGAGCACCTGCACCCAGTGAGAGATTTACTTCCTGTAAAGGGTTGCAGCCTGCAGGGTAGTCCTTTTAATAGGCTGGGAAGCATAGACTCCAGCCAGAAGCCAGAAGCAGACACTTCAAGGGAGAGATAAAGAAAACAGAAATTTATGCTGAGTGGCATGGTCAAATGTAAATATTTAATAAGCTCTAGGAGGAATCATGAATATTTATGAAAGGAGAAATGAGTGCAATCGTAGTTGAGTTCCTTACTTCCTCATTGGCCCCATGTACAAAAAATAGCAGTGTTACCATGATGGCAGTGTAAAGGGTAAAGTTTTCAGCCTTCTGACATCAAAAGGTGAAGGAGAGGACATGAAAACTTTCTCTGTGCATCCACTGTTTACTGTCCAGACCCTCTCTGTCATGGGTGGTCTCTTACCAGGCAAGAAAGGAAAGGCAGCTTCAGTCAGATGGTTGATATCAGTGGTGGAGTCTTTTGAAGGGGCTGGTTTCTCTTAAATCCTTTGGTTAGGTGTCTGTTCAGACTTGTGTGCATCTTTAATTGGGCTGCTTTACTTGGTTTTAAGATACTTTTATCTCACACCAGTTAGAATGGCGATCATTAAAAAATCTGGAAACAACAGATGCTGGAGATGATGTGGAGAAATAGGAACACTTTATACTATTGGTGGGAATGTACATTAATTCAACCATTGTGGAAGACAGTGTGGCGATTCCTCGAGGACCTAAAAATAGAAATCCCATTTGACCCAGCAATCCCATTACTGGGTATATATCCAAAGGATTATAAATCATTCTACTACAAGGACACGTGCACACGAATGTTCATTGCAGCACTGTTTACAATAGCAAAGACCTGGAACCAACGCAAATGCCCAATGATGATAGACTGGATAGGGAAAATGTGGTACATATACACCATGGAATATTACGCAGCCATCAAAAATGATGAGTTCACGTCGTTTGTAGGGACATGGATGAACCTGGAAACCATCATTCTCAGCAAACTGACACAAGAGCAGAAAATCAAACACCGTATATTCTCACTCATAGGTGGGTGTTGAACAATGAGAACACATGGACACAGGGAGGGGAGCACTACACACTGGGGTCCATTGGGGGAAAATGGGAGAGTGACGGGGGGTGGGGAGGTGGGAAGAGACAGCATGGGTAGAAATGACAGATACAGGTGAGGGGACGGAAGGCAGCAAACCACACTGCCATGTGTGTACCTATGCAACAATCTTGCATGTTCTTCACATGTACCCCAAAACCTAAAATGCAATTAAAAAAATAAAATAAAATAAAAAAAGATATTTTTATATATTGAATACAAATTCTTAGATCTGTATTTTGCAAATAGTTTCTTTCAATATGTGGCTTGTGTTTTTATTCCCTTAACAAGATCTCTTCTAGATTATACACTTTTTATATTTAAAAAAATCCACCTAATTCTTTCTTTGGTGTGTGTTGACAGTTTGGATTGTTTGTTAAAATTCATTACTGATCCCAAGAGCAGATAGCTTTTATTCTATGTTTTCTTCTGGAAATTGTATAGTTTTGCATTTTTAGTGTAAGGATGATTTTGAGCGATTATTTGCATAAGTTGCAAAGTTTTCATCTACATTCATTTTATTTCCTATGATTTCCAATGAATTGTTTCTTCACTTATTTTGGGAAAGACACATGATAGTGGGCTCTCTTAGAGTCAATAGATAGCTAGACATGAACATGATGCTAAGTAATAAAGAGAAAACTGCAGTAGATGTCAGAGCAAAGGATATTGCTAGGGATAGAGAAGATTCTTTCTTTTCTTTCCTTTTTTTTTTTTTTTTTTTTTTTTTTTTTTTTTTTTTTTTTTTTTTTTTTGAGATGGAACTCACTCTGTCACCCAGGCTGGAGTGCAGTAGCACGATCTCGGCTCATAGCAACTTCCACCTCCCTGTTTCAAGAGATTCTTCTGCCTCAGCTTCCCAAGTAGCTGGGACTATAAGCATACACCACCACACCTGGCTAAATTTTTGTGTGTGTGTTTTTAGTAGAGACGTGTTTAATCATATTGGCCAGGCTGGTTTGAACACCTGACCTCATGATTTGCCCACCTCGGCCTCCCAAAATGCTGGGATTACAGGTGTGAGCCACTGTGCCAGGTGAGAAGATTGTTTCATAATGATAAATGAGTAAATTCATCAGGTGTCAGGGTTTTTAGGGTTTAAAGTTGGGGATTAGGATTCACAGTTGAGAATCTAGGAGTTAAATTTTGGGCTTCCTCTGGAGTCTACATGGTGTCAGAAGAAAAAGAAATGAAATACTTCAGGCTTGGTGGTACTTCAGATTCTGACCTTCAGTCTGCCTGTTAACACACATTTTTAGTCTTCAAATCAGCTGCTCCATACATTCTAGGATTTGTAATTGTGGGAGAGACAAGATGCTTTCTCCATCTTGCCAAGTTCTGAGTTCAGGTTAGGGTTCGAGTTAAGCTTGAGCATCTGTTTTAGAATTAGTGCCAATGTCAGGGATTGGGTTGGGATTATTGTTGGGGTTTGGATTCATGCTCAGATTGAAGGTTTTTGTTTCTTTGTTTGTTTGTTTTTAGATAGAGTCTTGCTCTGTTGCCCAGGCTGGAGTGCAGTGGCATGTTCTTGGCTCACCACAACCTCCACCTCCCAGATTCAAGCACTTCTTCTGTCTCAACCTCACGCACCACCATGCCCAGCTAATTTTTGTAATTTTAGTGGAGACGGAGTTTCACCATCTTGGCCAGGCTGGCCTTGAACCCCTGACCTCAAGTGATCCACCCACCTTGACCTTCCAAAGTACTGAGATTATAGGCATGAGCCACCACACCCAGCCAGATTAAAGGTTTTGAATTGGAATCAAGTTCAAATTTAGGATTGAAGTCATAGTCAGGGTATAGGTTAGGTTTAGGATTGGTTGGGTTACAGACATGGGCTCAGGTTTAGGGGTTCTGGTAAGATTCTAGCTCAGGTTTGAGTTTAGGCCTGGAGTGTAGGGATTCCATTTCAGATTAAGACTCTAGCTCAGTTTTATGGCTTAAGAATTTGGGTTTAAGTCTAGGTTAGATTTTGAGTTTGGAATTAAGGTTTATATTTATGGTTAGAGTTTATGGTAAAGGTTTGGGTTAGGGTTAGTGTGGATGTTGAGACTGAGTTTTGGGCTTAATTTGAAATGTGGTTTGGGCTTAGGCTTGTACTCTGACTTGAGTTTGATTTTAGGGTTGTTGGATGCACACTTGCATTCTGGTTCAGGTTCAGAGTTTGGATTTGTATTTGGGTTTAGGATTTGGGGTTGGGTGAAGGGACATGATTGAAATGAGGTTTGGTTCTGGGCTAGAGCTGAGGCTGGGATTTCAGGTTGGGGTTTGGTTCAGTTTGAGGTCTGCGTTGAAGCTTGGGCTCTGAATCCAGTTCATGATGGGGCTCTGACCAGAGCTCAGTTTGGGCTAGAGCTTGGGGTCTGACTGAGATTGAGGTTAGGGCAGAGGCTTAGGATGGAGCTAGGTGCAGGATAGTTCTCCAGATATCCTTGGACCATCCCAATTCTCCTCTTTTCTGGTAATTCTCAAGAATAATTGTAAAATGTCTGGGAATGCAGCACCCTGAGATAAGAAGAACCAATTGGAACAACCCAGGCTCCATTCCAGTGCCCCTCACCCAGAACAGGATATCATACAACGCTTTAAACAAGTAGTTCCTGTACTCCCCAGGGTATAAACTCCAGAGCAGACAGCTTTCCAGGATCCTTCAGTTGCAGTGCAAGTGAGGCATACACAGGAAGTACTCCATCTATCTGTCATGAGCAGCTTTCCTGAGCCTTGGGGGACTGGCTCACAGTAAATCCTAGGCTTCTGTTTTCCCTTGCTGCCTATTTATAATTAATAAATTTGCTTCATATAACTTGTGTCACCAGACCCAGTCAAGCTGGTAAGCAGTGCACAGTGAATCTGCTTTATACTAGCTTATGGCATGGGCTGAAAATGGTAATAGGATTGGGATTAGCTGGGTTTGGATTCTAGTTCAGGTTCAGATTTGGATTTAGGGTTTTCATGTTCAGGTTCAGGCTCTGACTTGCTTTTGGATTTTAGTGGTTTGAGTTCAATGTTCAGTTCTGAATGCAGATTTACAATTTAGGGTTTGGGTTCAGGATTATGATTAAGGTTTGAAGTCAGTGCTGGAGTGATTCACATTTGGGCGTTAGCTCTCACTCAGGTAAGTTTTAAGTGTTATGCCTGTGGTTTCACTGTCATTCAGTATCAGAGTTCAAGTGCAAATTTGATTGGAGTTTGGTTTCAGATTACAGTTAGTGTAAGGGTTGAGTTCAGGGTTTAAGTTGTGGTTTCAGTTTCAGTTTAGATTGGATTTACAGTTTGGGCATGGGCTTGGATTCAGACTCTGGCAATAGTTTTATGTTTAGGGATATAGGCTTGGGTATGAATTCAGGTTAGAGTCTCTATTTGGCTCCAGGTCAGACTCAGCATGGGTCAGGTATTGGGTATATGATTGGAATAGAGCTCCAGGTTTAGGTGTGGTCCTGTTTGGATGCAGGGGTTCACTTGGGTTCAAGTTTGGATCTAGGGATCTGGGCTGAGAACAATGTTGGTTCTAATTTATGGTTATGTCTGGGCTTAGAATGTGGTTCAGCTTAGAGTTTTGGGCTTAGGTTTGGGCTAGTGCTCTGCTTAGACTGAAGTTGGTGCCATGGATGGGGATGGGGTTTGGGCTTGTGTTGAGGCTGGGTTTGAGTTTGGAACCATGGAAAAGGTTGAAGTTGAGGTTAGCATTGGGATCAGGATTTGGGTAAAGGATCAGGTCCAGGTTTGGAATAAAGTCAGGATATGATTCCTCAGCCTGGGTCTAGTCTCAGTCCTGATTTCAGGGTTTGGGTTTTGAATTCAGGTTAGTGGTCAGCTGCAGTGTTCTAGTTATGTTTGCAGTTTGAGTTTAGGGTTAGAATACCAGTTTGAGTTTGGGTTCATGTTTAGGCCTTTTGGGGGCCTTTTGAGATCAGGGTGTAGCTCATGAATAGGGTTTAGGTTTTGGTTTGGTTTCAGGATTCAGTCTTGGACTGGAGTGTAGGTAGGTTCCAGTTAGGTTCAGGATTTAGGAGTTCAATTTTAGTTTCAGGTTCAGAGTTTGGATTGCAGTTCACATTCATGCCCAGACTTGGTCTCTGACTCCATTTCAATATTATGGCTAAGGGCTTTGGATTAGGATTTTGATTGGGGTTCAGGTTTTGTCTTTAAGTTTGAGTTAGGCTTTGATGTTTAGAGTTTGAGCAAGTTATGCTTTAATTTCCGAGTTTGGATTTAGGTCATATTTCATGTTTAGGACTTTAGTTTGGTGTAGTTGTGGTTGGGAACAGGGTTTGGAACACAGGCAGGTTTGGTCCTAGGTTGAAGTCAGCATTGTGGTTGGGATTCAGGTTGTTGTTTGGTTCAGAATGGGTTCTGGGATTTGGCTTTGGCTCAAGCTCAGGCTTATCTCTAGCTTGGAGGCTGAAGCTCTGACTGGTACTGGGGCTGGTTGATGTCAAGTGTGGATGTGGGTTGTGAGGGTTAGGTTTGGGCTTGGGGTCAGGATTTGAATTGTGTTTGTCATGATGCTCAGGCTTAAGTTCTGATTTGGCTTGGTTTTAGGGTTTAGGGATTCCAGCTTGGGTTCAGGCTTTAGAAATTTGAGTTCAGGTCTAGTTCAGGTTTGTGTTTATGGGTTTAGATTGGATGTTGAGGTTGGAGTTTATGATTTTAATAATTTAGGGTTGGCTACGTGGTAGGGTTAAAACAGTTGGGGACAGAGTTTGAGTCAGGATCGATTTAGGAATTGGGGTAAGTGTTTGGACTCAGTCCTCAGGCTAGGGCTTGGCATGGGCTGGAGCTGGGGCTGGGACTTGGCCTGTTCTGTGAATAGACTGGGGCTAAGGCTTAGCCTGGATTGGGGATAGGGTTCAGGCTGTGAGTAGGGTCTTGTTTCTGATTGTGGCTGGATTAGGGTTGTGGTTGAGGGCAAAGTTTGGGGTTGGAATTCCAGCAGGAGTATTGATCAGGATTCAGCTCAAGCTGTGATTCAGGCTTGGTTTTGGCATTTAAGTGTATGAGTTCTTGTTCAAGTTTAGAGTTTGGGTCCTGGTTCATGTTTAGGATTAAGTTTTAGGGTTAAAGTTCAGGTTCAGATTCTGGTTGAGAGTTTGCCTTTGGGTTTGAGTTGGCTTTATAGTTTAAGGTTCATGTTGGGTGGTTTTTGCTGTAATGTCTAGGTTCATGCTCAGGTTTATGCCAGGGCTGAGGCTAGGGCTTGGCTTGGGTTCAGTTAGGGTTAGGATTTGGGTGCTGGTTTTGACTGAAAGTCGGCTAGAATTGAGTTGGAGCTGCTTTGGATTGTTGTGATTATGTCCTGGAACCCCAAATTCAAACTCATGTACCCAATGCACAGCTGAGGCCAAACACTGGGACACCAGTTCTTGGAGACAGAGAAAGATTTATTAGATTTTGCCAAAGCAAGAAGACGAGAGAGCAAGAGCTGTCAAATCTGCCTTAACAAAAAGATGCAACAAGGAGTTTTTATGCAGTTAGGGAATAAGGGAGCGGGTGTTTCAGAAAACTGAAGGGGGAAGTCTATGTTTCTTCAATCTTGGGTAACACCTTGAACAACCAGACTTCTGGGTGTCAGCCGCTGGTCCCAATGTCCTTGTAAACATCCATTCCATCTGCCAATTTTGCGTGTGTGTGTGTGTGTGTGTGTGTGTGTGTGTGTATGTGTGTGTGTGGCCCTGAAGTTATCTCCTCCTGCTTGACAAAGAAGTAATGTTGTACTGGATCGAGGATAGAGAGTCAACACCAAGACAAAAGTATGCCAAATTGCAGGGTTTATTGTTGCTGGCGGCCACGGAGGATCGCATCTCTCCAGCCCGTCGCCAGGGAAAAGGAGGGTGCCAATACTTTTATACCCGAAGAGTCACCTTGGGAGTGGGGGTGAGAGTGTCAGGCAGGGGATAGAGGTGAAGGTATTCAGACCTTTTGAGGGTCAGGGGATTCCATAAATCATTTCCCGGGCAGGGAGGAGGGTGTGGGTCTCTGGACATTCTGAGGGCTAGAAGACTTGTTGTCACGTCGATTGTTACCTAAGTGGCTTACAGAAGTCAAGACAAGCATTAGTTTGGACATTGTCTGAGTTAAGATAGAAATAACATCTTAGTCTCTTATTACAAGCTGCAGGAGCCAGGATGGAATTAGATGGGGATGCTTATTCTGGTTATTACCTGTAAGCAAAGACTAGCAACCTTGGCAGTTACTGACAAGAGGCTTTACCTTTTGCATTTTGCAAAGTAAACTAGCAGTTGTATTTACAGAGGCCAAGGCCCGCAGTTATTGTGAGGAGAATAGGGCAGCCTTTACAACTTATTTTGAAAACAGCTTTTTCCTTTATGAAATGGCATTACTCAGGTTCTAACTTTAGGCTAGCTATGCTGCAGTAATATGTCAGCAGTTTATAATTAGAATGTGGAAACAAGAAATAATGGGCAAAAAAGTGAATAGTTAACATCTGTAAGCAGTAGTCTGATCAGAATTTTCATTATTTCAATCACTAGAATGCTGGGATGCTGAAATCTCAAGGGGACTGATTACAGTTGCATTAGGGTGGCATGAGGTCAAAGTTGGGAAGAGCATTGGCCTTGATATGGACTGGTGTTCTGGTTCAGGTTTGGGCTCTGACTTTGGCTTGGTTTTAGGGTTCAAATGTTCAGATCCAGTTCTGACTTATATTCACTGTTTGACTTTTAATTGGGATTTGGAATTAGAGTTAGTATTAGGATGGACTTGGGGTTTGGCTTGTTTGTTAAGTTGAGGTTGGAATTGGGAATCTAGGGCTTGTTTTAGGGTTTAGGGGTTCAAGTACATTTTCTGGTTCACATGTAAGTGTAGTGTTCTGGGATTTTGATGGGGTTCACGTTTGGGTTTGATTGGGGCTCATGGCTGGGCTTGGACTTCGTCTCTCACTTATACTCAGTTTCAATGCAGAGGGGAGTTAGTGTGCTTGTTCAGGTTTAGTGTTTCAGATGCCAGAGCCAGGATCACAGTGGTAGGGGGCAGATTTAGCTCAGAGTAGGGCAGACGTCAGAGCACAGGGGGCAGGGGTCCTGAGTTTAAAGGCTGGTGCTGCCCTGGAGTTACACGAAAGAGCCTGGACCCATATGGCAAAGTTGTGGAAACAAAAGGCTGAGCCACAGGAGCATAGGCAAAGGCCTGAGCTTCAGGCTCAGAGCGAGGAGTTTCATCCTTAGATGGAGGAGCAGTGGGTGAAGCTGAGAGCAAAAGAAGGAGCCATTCCTGCAGAGGGCAGAGCCACAGGCCCAGATGTCATTTTTATGGCTAAGGGCTTGATTTTGGGTTATTTTGGCATTCGTGTTTGTGGTTAAGATTAGGGGTACAGTAATGATTGTCACTAGAGTTAGGACTGGGTTTGGGTTTGAATTTGGGGCGTGGTATGGTTCAGATGACTGGGTTTGGGTCCTGACCTAAGCTTGGTTTTAAAGTCTAGGAGTTTGTACTAGAGTTTTATTCAGCTTCAATGTTTGGCTTCAGGTTTAACTTGGGTTTAGAGCTTATGTTTTGGGTCAGGTTACATTTGTTTTAAAGTTTGAGTTTGTGTTCAATTCTGCTTAAGGATTTTGGATTTGTATAGGGGTCAAGGGTCAGGTCACAATGTGTTTGGAATTCAGAGTTTGGGATCAAGGTTTATGGTAAGGGTTAGGGTTGGAATTGAAGTTGGAGTTTCATTCAGATTTGGATTACAGTTTATGTCCTAGCCTGTGCATAGGCTCTGACTGAAGCTTGACTTCTGAGTTTAGGGGTTTGAATTGGTGTTTTGGTTCATTTTCATAGTTCACCTTCTGGTTCAAGTTCAAGGTTGGTATTGGTGTTATGCTTGGGATCAGTTTTGGTGTCAGTGTCTGATTGGAATCTGGTTGGGGTTTGGGATTAGACTCTGACTTGGGCTGGGTTTTTAGGGTATAGGACATTGGCCTCAATTGGCTTAGGACTAGGGTTCAGATGTGGATAGGATTTCAGGTTGTGTATTCAGGTCAAGGTTATGATTGAGAAATAGGTCACATGAAGAGTTTAGGATTGTGGTTGGGACTTGGGCTTAGGCTCAGGATAGGTTTTAGAGGTTACAGTTGGATCCTAGTTTACATTTGGATTAAGTGTCAAGATTTCTGGATTTGGGTTCAGGTATGGGGATGGTTTTTTAACAGTGAAACAGCAAAAAAAAAAAAAAAAAAAAAAAAAAGGAAAGAAAAGAAAGAAAAGAAAAAAGAAAGAAACTAATATAACTAATCTTATTTTTGTTTAAGGGGCCTTTACACATTCCAGCCCATAGGCTAGGATAATTTTAGAGCACTGAGATAATATGGAAAAACAGCAATCATGTAGCTTTTAAAATGATCTCTGGAATTAAAGAAAACACATGTAAACAACTAACTGTTTTGTTAAAGATATATAGGAGCATTTTGACTTGACCAAAGACTAAGAGTTTTCCAAACTCCTTGGGCCCTCACTGGCACCCAGATATCTGAAGTTGTTGGTCCCTTCTGGATCCCAATTCTTTCCTCTACCCCTTGTCTTTAACATAAAAGGAACCTAAATTTTGTGTTGGCTTGAGATGGTACTTTAGGATGCTAGCATGTCATCTTCTAGGTTTGCTGGCTTTCTTAATAAACCCGCTTTTCCTCTCACCAACTCCTATATCTTGAGTTTTGTCTCAAGTAGCAAGCAGCTGAACCTGGGGTCAGTTACAATTTCAGGGTACAGGCTAAAATTCTGGTTTAGAACTTATGGTAGGTGTTACGGTAGGCATCCTTTGCTGCCCCCAACAGCCTGTAGGGGGCACACAAAACCCCAAAGGATTATAAATCGTTCTACTATAAGGACACATGCACACAAATGTTCATTGCAGCACAGTTTGCAATAGCATAGACCTGGAACCAATCCAAATGCCCATTGATGATATACTGGACAGGGAAAATGTGGGACATATACATCATGGAATATTATGCAGCCATCAAAAATGATGAGTTCGTGCCCTTTGTATGGACATGGATGAACCTGGAAGCCATCATTCTCAGCAAACTGACACAAGAGCAGAAAATCAAACACCATATGTTCTCACTCATAGGTGGGTGTTGAACAATGAGAACACATGGACACAGGGAGGGGAACACTACACACTGGGGTCTGTTGGGGAGAAATAGGGAAGGGACGGTGGGGGGCGGGGAGTTGGGGAGAGATGGCATGGGCAGAAATGCCAGATATAAGTAATGGGGAGGAAGGCAGCAAATCACATTGCCATGTGTGTATCTATGCAACAATCTTGCGTGTTCTTCACATGTACTCCAAAACCTAAAATGCAATTAAAAAAAAAAAAAAAAACTCACCTTTTTGGACCTTCCGCCCATGTTCCTCACACAGATATCTGGCACCCCCACAGTGAGGATTAAGCTTTGTTCTCCTCAGGTTTCATCCAGGAGGTGCCACTATGGCTACAGGACACCTGGCGACCATGCCCAGGTAGAACCCAAATCTTCTTCTCAGGACGCACCTGGGAGACCCCTCTGTGGCTAAGGAACACCTGGAGGCCATGCTGGTGCAGCTTCAGGACAACAGAAGGTAAGGAAAAACTTTCTGTAGATGCCCTGAGTGTAGAGGAGGGAGCATTGCCATATGTTTTACTTTCTTATGTTGTTAAGGATCCTTGGGGTGTCATTTTTCTGGCAGGAAACCTCTCTGGGTATTGGCACCTTTTCCTGAGTTTGCTCTGGCCCGCTGAATTTGTTCTGTCCACTTGGCCTGGTAGGCTGCACTTGGCTTATGCTATGGGCCTGGAGCTCATGCCTGCCAAGGTCAAGTCAGGCATGAAATGGTGAGGGCTGGGTGAGTAAGTGTAGGGTCTGGTCACTGCACAGTCAGACACACCAGCTGCTGCAGTGGGACAGGCAGCTCCAGGTGCCGGCATGGGTGCTGGCTCTCTGCAAGGCTGTGGCTGGACCAGGTACACCACAGGCAGCTTCCACAGCTGGCACCAGGGAATACGGTGGCACCCAGAAGCTTGGAAGTGACAGGAACTGCAAGGCCCCAAAGAAGAATTCATAGCCTTGGCTGGGGTAGCTCCCAGGTTGGTGCTCCCCAAAGGACTGCAGCTCTTCTCTCCTTCTCTTCACTCACAATGTGGCAAGCAAGGGGCATGTCTCAGCCCTGTTTGTGTTATAGGTCTTTTATCCTTGCCACTGGTGGATTCCAAGTTCTTGTTCTGCAATCAGGAAAAACCAAGTATACAGACAAGAGGGTAAGCAAGACAAAGAGAAGTTTTCATGAGCGATAGAACAGCTCAGAGGAGACCCACAGCAGGTAACTCCTTCCCACCGCTAGGGGGTCTTGAAGAGTGTTAAGCTCCTGGCTGAGAGGGTAGCTCCTCTCTACAGCTGGTCATCCCATTGTCTGCTCTGCTCTGGCTGAGCCTGGGACTTTTATTGGCCTCAGAAGTGTGGAAGTGCATGCCAGTTGGTCTGTGTGTGGCCACGAGCAGGCCTGGAATGGGCACCACAAGTTCCCAGCATAACTGGCAGCCCAGCCTACAGCCTTCAGGCCCTCTCTGGCCTGAAGGTGGGGCCTCACCAGTGACCCATTCCCTTCTGCCCAGGAGCCTTTCTGACTCCTGCTGCCATCCATGGCACCCTGCTTATGGTAAGGGTTACCTACAGGCCAGCACCAAGCCACCCTCAGCCCACCCCTCAGCCTCTCCCCAGCACTTGTCTGTGCCCAAAGTGCAGATGGAGCCAAGGTGGCAGGGGGCTGGCATGTAAGCTCTGCCCCTAGCATATGCACACCTAGGCAGGCTGTGATAGCATCTGGGCTCAGCCCCAAACCCCCATCAGATTACAGCAGGTGGTGAGAGCCAGAAGCCAGGTAGTGGGACCAGACACCCCCAAGCATCTGTGGGGAGGCAGGACACGCCCCCCGCCCCCAGGCTCCTGAGGATGCAGAATGCAGAGATGACCAGGTCCTGTGCTTGGAGGGTCTGGCTCCCACTCACTCCATGGAGTATACAGGCAGTCCCAGCTGCACCACTTTGCAGCTTTGGGTGGGGGCTACAGGTCCTCGCTGGGCCCCTCTTTGCCTGCCCCTTCATGCCCAACACTGCTGCTCCCCTGACAGCAGGCAGCTCAGCCCAGCCCCATCGTGGCAGCTCCCAGGACAGTGGGCTTCAGGGGTTCTCTAGCTTGTCCCTGACTCCTGCTGGCTCCATGGAGTACAGCACTGCCCCAGGCCCAGCTCTGCCTCCTCCCTGCACCCTCTCCACAGTGGTGTTGGGCGAGAGCCCCAACACAGGGCTAGGATCTGGAGCAGCAGTCTCTGGGCCTGGAAGAAGGTCCCACCCAGACACAAGAGGTTGGGGGCAGCACGTTTGGCTGCCTCTGGGACTCAGGGCTTAGGGGACACAGGGTACAGCCTGATGCTGCCATCAATGTTATGTTTATTTTATTTTACAAAAGTGTCCCTTCATTGAGGGTTTGATATTCATCATCACAGCAAGCCCAAGTGTGCTTTTCCCGATTTGGATTTGCTTCTGGGGTAAATCTTGGTACAGAGAAAAGGGAAACCCTGAGAGCAACACAGGTAGTCCCCTCAGGGTTCCCAGGACACACACTCTACAGACTTGCTTTTATTTGTGTTTCATTGGCTGATTCTTACAGTATTAAACTGCTTGAAAATATTGAAGAGTAGGTGTCTTAAAACTCACAACATTATTTTAAGTATAAATAGTATACTTATGTCTGTGAAAAGAATTTTAGGCAAAAAAAATTTAAACACAGTTTATTTGTACAAAAGAATGATTCATGAATTGAGAAGCACCGAAACAGAAAATGTGTTTTGGGCTCCACACTTGCAGAGTGAGCAGAGCTTTTAGAGGTAGAAGCTAAGTGAAGAAATGGCCTGATTGGCTCCAGCTAGATGACTGCCTGATTTGGAGAATGGTTCCGTGCGTATCCCTAGCCATATACCCAACCGACTGCTGGGCTCTTTGTGATTGACTTCAGTTGGTTTGTTAATTTTTAAAAAGTGAGTTACTAGAAATGCATCCAGGTTAAGTTTATGTTTGCTTAGGGAAGACCTTAGTGTAATGACCTCCTTCTTATTTGCTTTAACATGTCAAAATCATAATTCATTTTCATTTTACTTTCCTGGCATTAATAGAAGTAAACCCACAACATTTTTGTTGTCATTCACAAAGCCAGTTTAATTGGCAGCATATTTGTAATGTTACATAAAAGAACGTGTGTCTTACAATCACTGGTAGGAGGAGGGGCTGCTTTCTGAGAAATGTGTCATTAAGTGCTTTTATCATTGTGTAAACATTATGAAGTGTACTTGCACAAACCCGGATGGTATAGATTACACCTAGCCACAACTAGGCTATGTAGTATAGCTTGTTGCTCCTAGGGTACAAACCTGTGTAGCATGGTACTGTACCAAATAATATATGTCATTTTTACTACAATGGGGAGTATTCATGTATCTATTTAAACATATAAAATAATGCTTTGAGCCGTGAGATTATGACATGACGGCTAGGCAGAAATTTTTAAGCTCCATAAAATCTCATAGGACCACCACCTATGTATGTGGTGTGTGACCGTAACATCAGAATTAATTAAAAAGATCAGCTCACATTAAGCTGTGAACTCAGATGGTCCTCGGGTCTTTTCCATTGGGAGATCTTTAAGCACTGTTCCAAGTTGTTCTATGCTAATATTCATAGTTTCCTTATTTTAGAGTCCATTTTGTTAATGTGTATTTTTACTAGGAAATCACCTGTTTCTTCTAGGTTTCCAGTTTAATACAGTTGGTTTCTTATTTGACCATTGATTTCTCTTCTCTTGCTAGTTTTATACAGAATTCTTGATTCTATATACTTTTGCACTCTCTTTTTATGAGCAACAATTTTTAAAAATATATATTTTTAGCTTTTCTTAATGGAAGAATTGTCCTGTTTGATAATTTCTCATGACCCAATGATGATCTTAAATAATTGTTTATTAGCTTCAGCTTAATAGGCTATGTTTTTCAGGACCCAACTCTTAAGAAACAAAATTACAACACATCTAGGTTTGCAGATCTTAATTGGCTTTTTTTTTTTTTTTTTTTTTTTTTTTTTTAGATTCTAGAATCAGGCAGCAGTCTGGAACAAAAATGGTACAGAATGCTCTGCCACATGATATGTGTAGGTTATGTTTATAACTATAGAAAGAAAGTGACATAGAGAAAACAGAAGTGGAATACAGAGACAGCTCCATTGGTTACATCGTGGATTTGCCTTTATGGAACCTAGTTTGAACGGCTGGCAGCCTAACATTGGCTGACGCTTGGCGGCTGTGATTGGTTGGACCTCAGCTATTTGTTAAAAAGACAGATTTCTAAGTCAGATTCTCCGTTTGTTTATATGCTAAGTTAGGTTGTAGTTCTTTACAAAAACTCTTCGGGAGGCTTCATAAGCCCAAATTTAATTTAACAAATCCCCACTTTTGGTCAGCCTTTCAATTTTGAGAAACTGACCAAAACTTTGGGCGTTGACACCATGAGTCTACTCTCTGTCATCATTGTAAATGAATTTACTTGGTCTCAGTATAAAGTTCAGAAGTCCTTATTTAGTCTCAGTTCTCACTGTGCAATAGCAGAATAGTGAGTTTTGTAAGATGGGAAGAAGGAAACAGAACAATGGAAAATAACAGCTGATTGGTTATGTAAACCAAAAACAAAATTCGAAGGCCCCCAACCACCTTCTCTCAGCCAAGAGGATTCCAGAGTTAACCTGAAAATGTAGTTCAGGCCATTATAAAAGAGGGGGCTGGACATGCATCATTATATTCCTCCATCATTAACATCAACACAGACCTAAGTCTGATAAGAAACATTTATAATCTTTCTTTCTATGAAGCCTGCTACTTCAGGGCTTCATTTGTATAATAAAACCTACATCTCCACAACCCTTTATCCTCCCAGACATTCCTTTCTACAGATGATAACTCTTTAACTAATTGCCAATCCCAAAATTTTTAAATCTACCTATGACCTGGAAGCCCCCACCCCATTGAGTTTTTCCACCTTTCCAGATCAAACCAGCATAAATCTTACATGTATTGATTGATGTATTATGTCTCCCTAAAACGTATAAAGCAAGCTGTACCCTGACCAACTTCAGCAAATGTTATCAGGACCTCCTGAGGCTGTGTCATGGTTGTGTCCTTAACCTTATCAAAATAAACTTTCTAATTTGACTGAGACCGGTCTCAGATATTTTGGGTTCACAGTTAATAGCTGGTTATTTCAGGTTACTTTTTGCGTAAGGGTTGAAGCAGAGGGGACTTCCTTGTGCTAATTCAGGTAGACTAGAATGCCATCTTTTTCAGGAAAAAGTGACTTGTTTGGAAATTTATCTGCTTCCTTAAAGCTTCAGTTTGGTTGCATGGCATTTAGCATCACTGACTCCATTCTGGTTTGGCCTGCTCTGTTTTGGCCTACTGCAGGAGCCCAGTCAAAACAGTGGCCTGCCATAATTTGTTTAATAATTCTCCCCTTTTGGTCAGGTTCTCACTTAGGTGAGAATGTGGCCAAAACACTGGACATTAGTAGTATTCTCAGTTACCATCATTTTGGTTTCTGGTCTCAACACGTCATTTCAGTAAAGTCATTAAAACTTTCTTCGATTATTCTTACCAGCGGCAGCTATCCAAGTTACTCGGAGTTACCAACAGTGAATTCATATGTATCTGCAGCAACTTCAGTTCTTGCCTCCTCAGGAGAAAGAATTCCACTAAGGGACATAAGGTGGAAGAAGAAACCAAGGTGAGTTTTAGAGGAGGAGTGCAAATTTATTTTTAAAAGGCTTTAGAACAGGAAAGAAAGGAAAATTCTCTTGGAAGAGACCCAAGAGGGCATCTGAAGGTCAAAGACAGCATTGAACCTTAATCCTAGGACTTTATAGGCTCACCTCTTTCCCATAATTCTTCCCTTTGTGTGGGCTGCCCACATGTGCAGTGAGCACTTACAGTCTGTTTAGGAAGTTGTATGTATGCCCACGTAGACTTTCTTCTCTTTTCTGATGGAGTGTCCCCAGAAGGTTGTACTTCACCGTTTTGTCTCTTAAGCATCCCCTATAGTTCAACAGTGTGTAGCCAATCACTAATAAATATTATTTCTGAACCCAGTGAGAATTCCTGGCAAACAACTTTGTATCAGCTGACTCCTTGTCCTTCTTTTTGCTTTAAAAACCTGCTTGTAACAGAAGTTGAATGAAGCTCGTATCTACAGATATTCAGTTCTGTGTCTTCTGGGTGGGTCTTTATCTTGGCTCAAGTAAGCTCTAAAATTCTGTTTTGTGCCTCATCTTCTTCCTTTAGGTCAACAATATGAATATACTTTAACATGGTACATTTGTTCCTGATGAGCTACTTCTGTTGTACAATCAAATGTAAGGAAGTGTCAATGAAGAGTCAGACTCTAAAAGCTTTGAAGAGATTTAATATGAGCCAAATATGAGTGATCATGGCTCAGACACAGCCCTCAGGAGATCCTGAGAACATCTACCCAAGGTGGTCAGGGTGCAACTTGGTATTATACATTTTAGGGAGACATGACACTTCAATCACATACATTTAAGAAATACATTGGTTTGATCTAAAATGGCAGGACAACTCGAAGTGGGGTGGGGGGCTTCCAGTTTACAGATAGATTTAACATTTTTCTGGTTAACAATTGGTTGAGTTTATCTAGAGACCTGGGATCAATAGAAAGCATGTCTGAATTAAGATAAAGGATTGTGGACACCCAAATTCTTATTTGCAGAGGAAGTCTTCAGGCAGTAGGCTTCACAGAAAACACATTTTAAAATGTTTCTTATCAGACCTAAAGTCTGTGTTGATGTTAATTTCAGAGAGGTATAACGAGGCATATCCAACCCTCACTTCCCATCATGGCCTGAAACAGTCTCTCAGATTAAATTTTAAACAGCCCTGGCTGAGGAGGAAGTCCATTTAGAAGGTTGGTTGGAGGTGGGGTAGGGGGGGCTTAGAATTTTATTTTTGGTTTATGGAAGTGTATTTTGCTTTTATTTTTTGATATTATCAATTGTATTTCTAGTGTAACAAGTTTTCCTAGGAGCATTAAATACTCTTTTTGGATTTTATTACACAAATAAGGCATAGATCCCATTTTATCATTACCTTCATTACTAGATATATTGACATCATTTCAACTGAATTTAGAAACATTGCAGAGTTTTGTTGTACTGGAGTGAGCGAAGAAAGTCAACACCAAGACAAAAGTATGCCAAATTGCAGGGTCTTTATTGCCTGCAGCCACAGAGGACTCATGTCTCTCTGACCTGTGGCCCCGAAAGGAAGGTGTCAAGACCCTTTATACCCATAAAACCACCTCGGGAGTGAGGGTGAGTGGAAAGGTGGGGGTGAGGGGCTTCAGACATTCTGACAGCCAGGGGACTTTGGACATTCCGATTGTTACTTAAGTGGCTTATGGAAGTCAAGGTAAGCGTTAGTTTACATATTGTCTGGGTTTGGGTGGAAATTACAAACCTTGTTTACTTATTATAAGTCACAGGGGCCAAGATGGCCTGGTTTTGGACTGCCTGCCTGTCACATTAGGGTTACAGAGAGCAGTTTCAACAGAAAGCCGAGGTATGGTCTAGGTATGCGGTTTTATGGGGCTTTTACCATGTCACAGTTTGAGCTTCTAATAATAATTTGTGATCCCCTAAAAGGTAGATTACATTTTTCCTCAAGACATAGCAATATCTAAAATCACTCATAAGATATCCTGCCACTTTTATTTATGTAGTTTCATCAATTTCTCTAAAGCATCACTGAGGAAATTGACTTTGAATATCCCTTTAAACTCTTCTCATAGGTGGGTGTTGAACAGAGAACACATGGACACAGGGAGGGGAGCATCACACACAGGGGTCTGTTGGGGGGGAAATAGGGAAGGGACTGTGGGGAGGGTGGGGAGTTGCGGAGAGATAGCATGGGGAGAAATGCCAGATACAGGTGAAGGGGAGGAAGGCAGCACATCACACTGCCGTGTGTGTACCTATGCAACAATCTTTCATGTTCTTCACACGTACTTCAAAACCTAAAATGAAATTAAAAAATGAAATTAAAAAATTTCTTCTATTTTAGAAAACATCACAAGAAAACATTGAATGATAGTGGTCACAAAATCTGTTCATGCATTTCCTTTCTCTGAATATTTTTTGCAGTGACAAATATTTGTTTCTGTTGTATTACTGTTAAAAGGAATGTTTGGAAACAAAATAAAGACAAAGATTTATTACAATAACTGATCCAGTAACAATAAATCAATTTGCCATTTGAATCTTTTCTTTCTTCAAGACAGAGTCTTGCTCTGTCGCCCAGGCTAGAGCGCAGTGGCACCATCTGGGCTCACTGCAACCTCCGCCTCCCAGATTTAGGCAATTCTCCTGCCTCTGCCTCCTGAGTAACTGGGATTATAGGCACCTGCCACCATATCCGACTAATTTTTGTATTTTTAGTAGAGATGACATTTCACTATGTTGGCCAGGCTAGTCTAGATTTCTTGACCTTGTGATCTGCCTGCCTAGGACTCCAAAGTGCTGGGATTACAGGCATGAGCAACTGCACTCAGCTCCCCGCAACACACACTTTTTTTTAAGTTGTACTTTTGAAAATGTTCAGCCAAGAATTGAAATAGCCTCAAAAATGTGAATTTTCCCCTGATCTAAGCTGACCAGATTTCTAGGGAGTGAACCCAGGACAGAACCATACCATATACACACACAAACACACACACACACACACACACACACACACACACAAGATTAATAAGTGTACACAAATATGTTCTTTTAACATTAAAATTCAAAAGAGACATTTATCTGGAATTATATATTACTCCACATTATGTACTTGACAGCATCATGAATGTTCTTATTTTTTAAATGTAGGACTAGTTAGTGTCAGTTACTACTACGATTATTACTACAAAGAATTAGTGAACTATAGAAATGATTTCTGAAAGTAGAGTCTTAATTATTAGTACAAATAAACAGATGTTTGAAAAAATATTACAGTGTTTTGAATAAAGTTATTATTTTAAGCAGTTTTAGATTCACACAGAAATTAGGAAGAAAAATGTGTCAGATGTCTTCTTAACATCACTTGTTACAATTAATGACCAGATATTGATATGTTATCATTAAATAAGCCCACATTTTATTTGGTTTCCCTCATTTCTATCTTTTTCTATTGTGGGATCTCATGTAGGATCCTACAGGACATTTAGTTGTCATGTCAGACCCTTCTTGCTTGTGACAGTTTCTCAGTTGTTCCTTCTGATAGCTTTGACAGTGTAAGAAAGATTGGTCAGGTATTGTGTACAATATCTCTCATTGTGGTTTACTTTGTGTTTTTCTCATAATTAGGCGGGGGTTATGGGTTTGGGGGAAGCAGATCAGATTTGTAGTGCTATTCTAGTGTCTTCATGCTCTTAAGATGCATTGTCACCATTAATGTTAATTTTGATCAACTGGCTGAGGTAGTGTTTTTAGGTTTCTCACTGTGAGGTTACTTTTTCCCCATGTCCATACTGTATGTATTCTTTTGGAGGAAATAAACCTGCAGAGCCCACACTTAAAGAGTGGGGAGTTAGCTCTACCTCCTTGATGCCTGTGTGTCTGCATCAGGTATTTGGAATTCATCTGTATAAGGTATTTCTATTTGGCCTATTTGTGTATTTACTTAATCATTTATTTATACCAGTAAGGACAACCAGATAGTTACTTCAATCATTTGGTTATTATCCAATTGTACAGTATTTTGTTGCTTTGATTTCCTACCTGTGGCCATTGGGAGCTTTTTCCATTGGCTTCTGTTTTCCTTTGAGGCAACTGAATGTTTTTTCTTGTTTTGTTTAACAATTTCTTTCTGATACTTCAAGAGTATCCTGGCTCATATATTTACTGTCTTGGCACTAGTTTTAGCTATTTCTTCAAAAAGCACTGATTTCCCTATTAGAGAATAGTTTCAAGTACTTATATCTGGCAGGTAAATATGCTCATTGCATCTTCTCCCTCACAGCTGACAATGCAAGGAAATATATATGTGTGTGTTCTAACCTACATATACACCCCTAATTATAAAGATTTCTATGTGGATCTGCCTGTGTATATATTAAGCTACATGTGAGTTTATACTACTGTCTCTAATCAATGGACTCTGATCCATTATCACAGGAATTATTCTAGCCTCCCCTGCCTTTCTTGTGGGTAAATTCTGACTTCAACAGCAAGGAATTGGCTTCCGCCATCTGCCATTTATTTAATCCCCTGTTCTAATATAAACATTGAATTTCTTTTTGTTCATCCAAATTATAGGCTGTGATTTAATAATAAATATATGTTTGGTCTCTATTTCCTGGTGCACAGCTCTTAAAACCCTTACAATTTCTTGAGTGATAGGGGTGCTAAGAGGATATTTTGTTCTCATATTTGATCTTTGATCCTGGGTTCTGACACAGCATTCCTAAATGCCTTAAAAATCTCTCGGGTGATTGGAAGTCTTTTGTTCTGCTAAGGACTCTTGGTGGGCTCCTAGATGGCTTCAGGATGGGGCATAGTCACCAGAAATGCCAAGCCATGATTAAAAGCTTGTAACTTTGAGCTTCATATCCTAACCTCTGAGAGGAAAGGGGGCTGGAGATTAAGTTAATAATCAACCTTCAGTGATAAAGCCTCCATATAAATCCCTGAAAGGGGTGGGAGAATCACTTTGAGGCCAGGAGTTTATAGCCAGCCTGAACAACACATTAAGACTCTATCTCTACAGAAAATAAGACAGTTGGATGTGGTAGTATACACACGTAGTCCCAGCTACTTAGAAAACTAAGGCAGAAGGATTCCTTGAGATCAGGAGTCAAGACTGCAGTAAGCTATAATTGCATCCCTGCACTCTAGGCTGGGGAACAGAGCAAGACTTTGTCTCTTAAAATATCCTAAAACATGGGGTTTAAAGAACTTCTAAATTGATAAATATATCCATATGCGGGCATCATGGAAACCCCAACTCCATGAGGACAGAGCTTCCACAGTTGAGACCCTTAGAAACCTTGTTTTTTGTACCCCTTATCTGGCTGTTCATGTTTTTTTTTTTTTTTTTTTTTTTTTTTTTTTTTTTTTTTTTTTTTTAACCATATCCTTTATAATAAACTGGGGTCTTTCAGGTTTCTGTAACAAAATGTTGTAGACTGGGTAACTTTTAAACAACATAAATTTGTTGCATATAATTCTGGAGACTGGAAAATTCCAAGATCTAGTCACTGGAAGATTCCATGTCTGGTGAGGGCTCATCCTTTAGAGAAAGTACCTTCTTGCCATGTCCTCATATGGCAGAATGGAGAAACATGCTTCTTACAGACTGTTTTATAATGGCACTTGTCCCATTCATAAGGGCAGAGCCTTGACGATGAATTACCTGTTAAAACCATCCTTTTAGATGTTAGGTTTGAATTCTGGGGGGACGGAAATACTGAGATTATATTACCCAGTAAACATAAGTAAGTGTTTCCCTGAGTTTTATGAGCCATCATAACAAATTATCAATCCTGAGGAGGAGGTGTAGGACTGTTCAGTTTGCAGCCAAGCCATGCAGAAGTGTGAGTGAACTGGGGATTTACTACTTGTGATTGGCATGTGAAGTGGGGGACAACCCTTAAACTATTAGGTATGCAATAACTCCAACAAACTCGTGTCATAATTGAATTATAGGACACCCAGCTGGTGTCCAGAAAATTGGATAATTGGTTGGTATGGGAAAACCACTCATACATTTGGTGTCAGAAGTGAAGTATTGGGAGTATAGATGAAAAACAGCATTTTTTTTTCTTTTTACATGTATAGCAGTTTAAAAATTGACTATTACCCCTGTGGGAAATAACTTTATAAAATAGAATCCACTATTTATATGCAGTTTATTCTGCTTTTAGTCTATAGGTTCTACTCACTTCCAAAGTGACTTAGGTTAGCACTTTCTGCTCATCACCTGCAGTGAGCTTTTCTATAAATTTGTAATACAGTGAGATTCTTGGTCTCATTCTATATTTTATCATTAGATACTACTATATCCTAAATAATTTGATTTAATTCATATAGCTTGTGATTTATTTCTTGGACCGTAAAATTCTATCCTTTTTATAAAATGCATAGTGTCAGGTATCCACCATTAAAGTACCGTACAGAATACTTCAAAATCCCACCCTATGTAACCACTGACTTATCTGTGTAATTTTGCCTTTTCCAAAATATCATATAAAATGGGGTGAAATGGTGGAGAGCGTCTTCAGACTCACTTCCTTCATCTAGCAGTACACATGCAAGATTTACCCATGTCTTTGCATGTATAGATAGTTGATTCCTTTCTGTTTATGAATAGTACTCCACTGCATAGATGCGCCCCGATGTCATTATGCATTCAGCTACTGAAGGAAATTCTGATTACATTTTGACTATTATGAATAGAACTGCTGTCTATAATTGCATGCTGGTATATGTTTGAACATAATTTTTCAAAGCAATTGTCTAAATACAGGCAATTTAGGGGTGCAATTGTTAGATTATAATGTGAGTGTTGTTCAGCTTTGGAAACAAAACTGCAAAAGTGTGTTCCAAAGTGACTGTACCATTATGCATTCTACCAGCAACGAATGACAGTTCCTATTCTTCAGCCTCCAACAACTGGTTTGTCAAAACTCTTAGAGTTCAACAGTTCTAAAGGATGTGCAGCTATCTCATTGGTGATAATTTACAATTTCCTAATGATATCTTGAGCATCCTTTTGTATGATTGTTTGCTATCCTTATATTTTATTTGGCCAAGTGTCCATTTAGATATTTACTTATTTTAACTGGGTTTTTAGTTATCTTATTGCTTCTTTTTAAGAGTTCTTTTTGTGTTATTATTAGTTTTAGAGACAAAGTGTTGTTATATTGCTCAGGCCGATCTCAAACTCCTAGATTCAAGTGATCCTCTCACCTCAGCCTCCTGAGTAACTGCGATTATAGGCACAAGCCACCAAACCCAACTTCTTTTCGTATTTTTAGTGTAATTGTTTTCACTAGATATGTATTTTGCAAATACTTTCTCTCATTCTGTGTCTTTTCTTTGCTCTCTGAAGAGCCTCTTTCACAGAGTTGAAAATGTAGGGTTTTGTTTTGTTTTGTTTTGAGACGGAGTTTCTCTCTTGTTACCCAGGCTGGAGTGCAATGGCGCAATCTCGGTTCACCACAACCTCTGCCTCCTGGGTTCAGGCAATTCTCCTGCCTCAGCCTCCTGAGTAGCTGGGATTACAGACATGCGCCACCATACCCAGATAATTTTTTGTATTTTTAGTAGAGACAGGGTTTCACTATGTTGACCAGTATGGTCTCGATCTCTTGACCTCGTGATCCACCCCCCTCAGCCTCCCAAAGTACTGGGATTACAGGCTTGAGCCACCGCGCCCAGCCTCAACATTTAGTTTTATAAAGTCTCCGTTATCAGTATTTGTGTGTGTGTGTGTGATTTGGCTTTTGGTATTATGTGTTAAACATCAGCGCCAAATCCAAGGTGACTCTTGGAAGTGAATTTTTGTGTACATTTTAGTTTGTATGTATGTTATTTTTATTTTATACGGTTTCCAAATCATTGTTCCATCACTATTTTTGAAAAATACACGGGAGAGTGAATTTCCAAAATGATGGCACTGTGTAAATGAATACTGAATATAATTGATTTCTCTGGAGAGCCAGGAGGGGGCGCACATCCACCGATAAACTGTGAGCAAAAGCGGCCTGTGCTGAGTCCTGATGGCCACCAGATGGCAGATGAACCCACCTTTTCCGACCATCTTCCCTCAGATGGTGGGAGGCGGGAGATAAGAACTTCATTTTCCTCAAGGCTCCATGAGGGATATTTTTTAAATGTTTTAGATGGGGTTTCACCATACTGATCAGGCTGGTCTCGAAATCCTGACCTCAAGTGATCCACCCACCTCAGCCTCCCAAAGTGCTGGGATTACAGGTGTGAGCCACTGTGCCTGGCCAGGAGGAAGATCTTAACTTGATGCTGTTCAGTGGTGAATTAAAACCTTCCTGTCCACGACGTGGAGTATAGTGGAGACAATCTTCAGAGTATTCTGCAGAGGAAGGGTTCATGTAGAAATATATAACCCTAAAATTCCACTGTTGCCATTGCACCCTGAGATCATTCTTAACATCCTATATATATTCACACAATGGCCTGTAGTAGTTAATATCCACTCATTGACCCCTATTACTGATGGAATCATGTCCACACAGTGTCAGCTAATGAAATTCACACTCTTTTGAGGGTGATTGGTTTCACAGGTTTGGCTGAAATGGAGCCTCTATAATGAAGTTTGATGTCATCTCTATTTTCCTGGTATGGTATTGATATATATATATATAAATAAAACAATTTTATTTCTAGTAAATTTATACTTAGAGGAAACTTGTAATCACAGTACAAAATACTTTTCTCCAAATACCTATTCTCTCAGATTCCCTAGTGGTTATTCCTGTACCAGATTTTCAATTTCACACAAAATACTCTGCTGTATTTTACTCAAAATTGGGACACTCTCCCAAGTAACAACCATATAACCCCCAAATCAGGAAATTAACATGCTTTCTACCTGACAATGCAATCTGCCAACCCAGTTCACTTTACTGCCTCTGCCAACTGTGAGAAAAAATGTCTCTTTCCCTTTGGATCCAGTTTTCTTTGCCTGGAACTGTTCCTGTGACTACCTCTCAGTTTCACAACCTTGGCAGATCTAAAGAATAGAGATGAATCCAAACTGCTTCTGTTATAATTTTGCCGATGAATCACAACATAGATGATTCTCATTACCTGAGGTAGTACCTGGAGTTCTTTGTCTCATGACCAAGAAAATTAAGGAGCACAGAAACCAAGGGTGAGATTGGAGTGAAAGTTTAATAAGCGAAAGAAGAAAGTGCAGTTTCTACAGTTGAATGCAAAGGCTTTTATAAAAAACCAATGAGGACTGGGTGTCTCATTTGCATAAGGTGTGAATTTCTGGTGGCTCCACCCCAACTTCCTAGTGCACCTGCTGGCCGTTAGCCTGAGTTACTCCATATTGCTTTGTTCCCCTTACTGTGCATGTGTCAGGGGATGGAATTTTCCATTGCGGGCATGTCTGGCCAAGTCACCTGTGTAGGCTTTCTTATCTGTGTGGCTTTGTGCATGTCTTAGGCAAGTCCCCTTGTGCACCTTACCGTATCTGTGCCTGGAGGCTGTTTTTTTGTTTGAAAGGATTCTTACACCATGGAATATTATGCAGCCACCAAAAACGATGAGTTTGTGTCGTTCGTCCAGGGACATGGATGAGCCTGGAAACCATCATTCTCAGCAAACTGACACAAGAGCAGACAATCAACTACCACATGTTCTCACTCATAGGCAGGTGTTGAACAATGAGAACACATGGATACAGGGAGGGGAGCACTACACACTGGGGTCTGTTGGGGGGAAATAGGGGAGAGACAGTGGGCTGTGGGGAGTTGGGGAGAGATAGTGTGGGGAGAAATGCCAGATATAGGTGAAGGGGAGGAAGGCAGCAAATCACACTGTCATGTGTGTACCTATGCAACAATCTTGCATGTTCTTCACATGTACCCCAAAACCTAAAATGCGATTTTAAAAATGTATATATAATCATATATATCTGCAAGTTAGTTATTTTTGGTAGAACTTTGTAATAAATTCATCTTCATAAAGTAAAAAGAAAAAAAGAAAAAGATTCATCTGAAGACCTACCCTAACTGCCTGCCTCGCCGGGTTTTTTCTCCTTTCTCCTTTTTCACTTCTGCCCCATTTTCTCCTGAACAGTTGCAAACACTGCACTCCTCAGTGCAGCCCACCAGGAGGAACTCAGATCCACCCACTCACCACAGGTGATCTCATTGATAATGGCAAAATAGTCATTTAGAAACAAAAATCTCATCTCATTACTCTCCTGATTCAATGTTGCCACTGGCCTTCCACTGGCCTTAGAACAAGGTCCATATGGCTTTCTATAGTCTCCTGGCCCATGAGTGCTCCTCCCTGCTGCCCTCTCCCATTCAGTAAGCCCCAGTTACCTGCAGTCCAGTTTACTTTCAATTACAGGGACACAGCATGCTCATGGGTGTCTCAGGAATTTTATGCATGTTCTCTTAACTCATGCACCCAGTGCCCAACCTTATGGAATTTTTTAAGACTTGGTCCAGCTAATTCTGTAAAGTCACAACAGTAGAAAAGTTGATCATGTGTTTTCTCTCAAGATAAAAAATTTCATTATTTGTTAAATCATCTGTGAGAAATATCCTCAATTTATAAATCAGGGGAATAGTTAAGTGGAATCAAAGTCCATATTAGGGGTGATTTATAAAGAAAAATAAAACTTCAGTGCTGAAGAGAACACAAATGGAACAACTGATTATTACAATTTTATAAGAATTTACAGGACAGACTATTACTTTCTATTCCCTAGCCCCGTGCCAGCAGTTGCAAGGGATTTCAGGTTGAAACACTTATATTTATGTAATCAATAGATACAGTTAACTGACAAAAGTCCTAGTCTATATCTTGAAAACCTATAGAAATATTTGCAAACATCTTTGTCTATACAATGGACAATTAGTAAAGTGAGATTAGATATTTAAGCAGATAAATTATTAATATTTCAGTATTGAAATGCAATGAGCTAATGTAATTATGTCAGAGCTCCTGTATGGGACTTGGGGCAAGCATATATTCATGTACCCTATGAACCTGATTGCTCCCTCCATCACTTCCTGCTGGGTGGCAAGTTCTTAACCCACGGAGACAGGGACAAACTGAGTCACCTTTATCCAAAACTCTAGTCTGGCAAGGAAACCCTCATATCAGAATATCATTTCGTAGCAGGTATTTCCTTTTCTTATCCAAGGAAACCTGCTCCTCAGCAGTACTCTCAATCTGGCCATGCCTCAGATGGAGTTAGACAGGAATAAGTGACTAGCTGAAACCTTAGCAAATTAAATTTGTGTATTAAAAATGCTCATACATATAAGTACATGGGAATATATATAAATGTCAACTGAAACGCCAGCCTCACCTTGAAACTTGAATTCAAGAGTCCCTAATCATATTCTACAAATGTGATGGAAACTCAGTAGTTTCTTAGTTCAGATCCCAGCTACTCCTGCAATCACTCTGTGCTCTTGGGTCATGGGCTTGGATCATGTCCTCACCTAGTCTTATATTATTTGTCTCTAACACAGGGTAAACTGTCCAAGGGCTTTATGAATAAGTGAGATGAACTCTGCAAACCTGAAAATACAGAGGCTATAATGTGCATGTGTTTTTTGAGGGAAGAGCATTAAGGATCAAAACCTATCACACTACTGGTGATTATCTCTGAGGTGAAGTTCAAGGTTCCATTTGGTGCTTTGCTGTTGAAATGTGAAAGCCCCTGGTTTATAAGAAAGAGCTATTTCTCTAATGACCTTGGGCTTTGGTTCCAGATATAAGTGGATTAAGCAGGCCTCACGAAAGCTGCAATTTGGCTCCATGTTCTTTGAGGGACAAGTCCAAGTCACTGAGAATTAAAAAAACAAAACAAAACAAAACAAAACAAACAAACAAAAAAAAACAAGTTTATTACTGAGGTAAATTTATTTGATAAAAGTTACCATTATAACCATTTGTAAGTATATAATTCAGTGGAATTTAGTGCATTTGAAGTGTTGTGAAACCATCTAGCTAGCTCCAGAGCATTTTCATTATCTCAAAAGAAAACTCAGTTCCCATTAAGAAGGCACTCCCCATTTCCCCATGCTGGACCGTCACTCATCAACTTTCTGTGTCTAAGGATTTGCCAGTTTGGGGTATTATAGATAAATAGAGTTATACAATATGTGATCTTTTGTGTCCAGCTTCTTTCCCTAAGCATGCTGTTTTCAAAGTCCACTCAAGGTGTAACATACATCAGTACTTGTATTCTTTTTTCTTTGTGATTAAATATAAATATACATAACATAATATTCCATTGTATGGATGGACCATCTTGTGTTGGTTTATTCTTCTGCTGATGGACACTTGTATGGCTTTCACCTTTTGGCTATCGTGAATCATGCTGCTATGGACATGGATCTACAAACGTGTTCTAGTACCTACTTTGAATTCCTTTGAGTAGATACCCAGAAATGAAATTTCTGGGTCATATGTTAACTCCATGTTTAATTTATACAGTGGCTGCACCATTTTACTTTCCTCTTTTTGGATGAATGATATCCCAATTTATTTATTTATTTTATTTTGAGACAGAGACTCACTCTGTTGCCCAGGCTGGAGTGCAGTGGCACAATCTCGGCTCACTCTAGCCTCTTCTGGGTTCAAGCAATTCTCTTGCCTCAGCCTACTGTGTAGCTGGGACTACAGGCACACACCACCACACCCAGCTAATTTTTTTGTGTGTGTATTTTTAGTGGAGATGGGGTTTCACCATGTTGGCCAGGCTGGTTTCAAACCCCTGACATCAGCCGATCCACCTGCCTTGGCCTCCCTAAGTGCTGGAATTATAGGCATGAGTCACAATGCCCAGCTGTCAATTTGATATATCGCATTCTGTTTATCCATTCATCTCTTGATGGAAACTTGGGTTGCTACCAGTTTTGGCTATAGTGAATAATGGTGCTGTGACAATTTTTGTACAAAATTTTGTTTAGACACCCATTTTTAACTTTTTGGAATACAGTAAGTCTCCACTTAACATTGTCAATATGTCCTTAGAAACTGTTACTTAAAGTGAAATGACAGAATAAAACCAATTTTACCATAGGATAATTGATATAAGCAAGAGTTAAGTTCTTTGCATATTTCTGGGCAAAGAAACATCACCAAATTGCTAAATAAATATTGAAACATTTTTAATGTTAAACATTGATATTCTTCTTTTCTTTTTCTTTATTATTATTATTATTATTATTATTATTATTATTATTATTTAAGACAGAGTTTCACCATGTTGGTCAGGCTGGTCTTGAACTCTCGACCTCAGGTGATCCACCTGCCTTGGCCTCCAAAGTGCTTGGATTACAGGTGTCAGCCAGTATGCCCAGCCAAACATTGATATTTACATACACTATACATTCATTTTAGAAGGATTAATAAAAACAAGTAACATAATTTATTTATCCAGTTTATGGTCACAGGTGGCCAGAACTCTGCTGAGTTCCAGCAGCTATGGTGCAAGACAGGAACCAACCCTGGTCAGGAGGCATGCACACACACACACACACACATACACACACACACACACACACACTCACTCAGACTGGAGCAATGTAGACACAGTACTTCACCTCATATGCATGTCTTCGGGGTTTGGGAGGAAACCAGAGTACCTAGAGAAAATTCACATAGATGTGGGGAGAACATGCAAACTCCACACAAACAGTGGTCCTGGCCACAAATTGAGTGTCTCCCCTCATCAGTGTTGTCATGAAATGACACTGAATGAAACAAATTGTTGTCATATGGTAATTTTATTTTTAACATTTTGAGGAATCTTCAAATAGGTTGTGAATAGCCTGTACCATTTCATATTCCACACGCAGTATTTAAGGGCTATAATTTCTCTCAGTCCTTGCTTGTTCATTTACATTTATTTAGGGTTTCTTGAATTTATTTCAGCAATAATTTTTAATTTTCCATGTCTAAGTCTTGCACCTTGGTTAAATTTATTCATTAAAAATATAATGATTGTTGTTGTTGTTGTTGTTTGAGACAGGGCCTTATTCTGTTGCCCAGGTAGCAGTGTGTCTCCAGCAATCCTCCCGCCTTGGCCTCCCCAAATACTGAGATTACAGGTGTAAGCTACAACACCCAGCTTGGTTTGTTTTTTCGTTTTTTGGTTTTGTGTGTTTGTTTGTTTTGCTTTCTGTTTTAGAAATTGCAAAGGCTGCTTTACAGTCAATGAAAAGATAGTACTTTCAATTGCCCAAAAGAGGCATAATGCACAAGAACTCTAAGTTGTATGGTTGACTTATTTCCATCTGGCTATAGTTCAGTTACTTTTTCAAAAGTTGTACTTAATAACTTTCCAAAATTGTTTTTAAATAAACTTCTTAAAATGTGGCAATAAAAATGACAGGACACATTTAAACAATACTGAAGTTTATCAAAGGACGTAAGAAATTTCAAGATGGAAATAATTTTCTGAGAAAAAAAAACGATGAATACATAAAACACTTATCTCCATTATTTATTTGTAAAACATGTTCAAATATGCCTAATTTTTGGCATTTACTATGTCATCATTGCTCTGATTTTAAAAGTCATATCCAAAAGGTAAGGCAAAACCAGCTATGAATTAGCATATTTATTTCTTGGTTTGTGAAAATGTCCTTATTTTGTTGATATTGCAAATAAATATCAACTCTATCATGCAAAAAACAGAAGACAATCTTCTTTGCAATGAAATAGTTCCACTCCATACAGGGAATGTGCTATTCATGAAAAAAGAAAAATAGTAACTCAAGTACAGGTCTTAAACACTGAAAGAGTTAACAGTTTATTATAATTTATTTTATTAACAATCTAGGAAGTTCACAGCCTCAGCAGTTCTACTGCCATTTCAGGTGAAACGGCAATGTAGGAATCTCTGTGGCACTGTAGGTATAGTGAAACTCGTCAGAATGTGTGCATGCTCTCTCTAATTCACCTCATTGGTTTCATTCTCGGCAAAATGACCTGGGCCACTAAACATGGGTTTCATTGTTCCTGTTGTTTGGTCATGTTCTCTTTTTACAACATATTTATGACTCAGAAGATATCCATTTGACATCGTTGCATCAGGACTTTCACAGCCACCATAGGTTTTCTTCTCTTTATCCATTATGTTCTTAAGGAATTCTACTTTGATTCTCCAGGAACTTTAGTTGTTTCTTGTTAGCCCCACAACCGCTACTGCGAAGAAGTCCCCATGGAGCACCAAAGCCACTACTCCAAGGCCATCCCCTACCACCAACTGCCTGCCCCTGTGGGTTCCAGGGCAGTTGGAGGTATTCCAGCCTTTTTTTTTCAGAAATGAAATTGTAGTCTTAATTTCATTTTCATATCATTTATTGCTAGTGTACAGAAATACATTTTTTCATAAGCATCAGTGCTGTGTTCCTGATCTTAAAGCTTTGGGTCCAAAAATTCAGACAATGATTGCTCTGGGTTTTGAATAAAGGTGTTTTATCCTGTGAAGAAAATTTGAATCTCTAGGTTACTGGCTGTTTTTATCATTAAATATGTTGATTATCTTTAAGCAGTTTCTGTAACAGTTGAGATAAACACGTGGTGGTTTTCCATCATTTTAATTATATAGTATGTGGAACATTAATGGCTTTAGCATGTTGAAAAACCTTTGATTTTCTGAAAAAAGGTACCTCTTTTTAGTGTTAATGTTTTTGCTATGTACCAAATTTCACTTACTATGATTTGGTTAAAAGTTTTTAAGTCCATAATTACAAGATTTATTAACATTTAGTTTTTTTTTTTGTCCTGGAGACATTGTATGTTTGATTCAGTACTTGACTGGGATTAGAAAAAGGTATGGCTTGATGTACTATTTAGGGTATTATGGGTTAGAGATTATACCAAAAAAAAAAAAAGAATTTTTGAAGGATTATGAGTTAAGTATAAGGATAGGATAGACGTTGAGGATTAGGGTTAAATAGAATGTCAGAACAAAGATTAGGGTTAGGGTGAGGGTCAGAGTTAGGGATTATGGTTAGGGTTAGGGCTAATGTTAAGGGTTAGGGTTGTGAAAGGAAAATATCTTGGGTCCCAAAATTACTAAGTTAAGGGATAACCCAAGCTGGGAACTGCTCAGGACAAATATGCCTCCCATTCTTTTCAAATCCATCCGTTGTCCTACTGAGATAGATGTACATTAGAAGTCTTTCCCTGCTTCAAGTTGTCCCTGGCTTTCCTACAGATCCAGCGTACTTCTTACATATATTGAATGATGTCTCATGTCTCCCTAAAATGTATAAAAGCAAGCTGTGCTCCAACCACCTTGAGTACATGTCATCAGGACTGCCTGAAGCTGTGTCAGGGGCCCATGTACTCTACCCTGGGAAAATAAAATTTCTAAATTAACTGAGACCTATCTCAGATACTAGTATTAGTAGGGTTAGACTTATAAGAACCATTTAGGGCTTCATATAAAGGTTTTGCTGTTTATCTGAAGAAAGGAATCCATATTCTGCAAAACCTGGCCCTACCCAAAAAAGGACTGGAGCTGTTATTTATTTACTGGAGTTGTCATGTTTAAATAAGATCTTTACTAGTGCTAGAGAGGCTCTCTGTACCAGAGGTTAAACTACTCCCAAATTGAATCCTTTATGTGCACATTTGTGCATTAGAAGGAGATACTTCATGGCCAGGTGTGGTGGCTCATGCCTGTAATCCCAGTACTTTGAGAGGCCAAGGTGGGCAGATCATGAGGTCAGGAGATCAAGACCATCCTGGACAACATGGTGAAACTCAATCTCTACTAAAAATACAGAAATTAGCTGGGTGTGGTGGCACACACCTGTAGTCCCAGCTACTTGGAAAGCTGAAGCAGAAGAATCACTTGAACCCTGGGAGGCAGAGGTTGCAGTGAGCCAAGATCGCATCACAGCACTCCAGCATGGCAACACCAACACTCCATGTCAAAAAGAAAGGAGACACCTCATATCAACTATCAGCAAGTTTGTTCGGTGCTGGTACTGTATTTTTCTCTCAAGCAGATTTGTTGGGACTACAGATTAGCAGGCCACCCACATACTGAAGTAGCTTGCTATCTAGGAAAAGCTGCAGGATGGACAGTTCTTTAGCTAAGCCATGTCCAAAAAGTTGGGGGCTATCTCTGAATTCCTAGGACAGAATGGTGCAAGTTAATTATTAAGTTATTTGAGTATCTGGATTTTGCTATTCAAAAACAAACAAAAATTGGCTATCTTACTGCACAGAATGCAGAAAAAGGTATCCTTAAGATCAAGTACAGTAAACCAAGAAGTGGTGGGTGAAATTTGTCCAAAAGAGCATAAGCGTTGGTGACAATAAGATGAACAGGAATAACATCTTCATTAATAAATCTAAGGTCCTCTACTAGTAGATAAGAGCCATCTGGTTTATTTGCAGCAAAAATGCGAGTGTTGCAAAGTGGGTTGTGAGTTGCAGGGGCACAATAATCCATGAGTTAAACATTTTAGTATTATGGCCTCTAACCTTTTTGGGCTTCTGGTTTCAGGGGATATTGGTGGTTCTTGGGAACTTATTGGGATTTTTAAGCTGAATGATAATGGGAGAAGCTGATATTGAATGGCCAGAAATAGAATTATTGCAAATCTCACATGGCACTTGTTATAGAATGTGAGGGTTTATAGACTATAGCAGCTCTTTCAGTGAAGTGTGAATTCATAGTTAGAAGGTAGGGCCTTAGCTATAAATTATCTTGCAATTTTTTGAGTAAGTCACGACCTAATAATTGAACAGGAGAACTTGGCAAGACTAGAAAGGAGTGGCTAAAGACATAGCTTTCCCTTTTACAAGAGATTGATGGTGTAAAACAGCCTCGTTTGTGTTTTCCATCAATACCTGATATGGTTTGGCTCTGTGTCCCTACCTTAATCTCATGTCAAATTGTAATCCCCACGTCAGGGGAGCAACCTATTGAGAGGTGATTGGATCATGGGGTTGCTTTTCTCATGATAGTGAGTTCTTATAATATCTGATGGTTTTCTCATGATAGTGAGTTCTCATGATATCTGATGATTGAAAAGTGTGGCACTACCCTGTTCACCCTATCTCTGTCCTGCCACCATGTAAGATGCCTTCTGTCATAATTGTAAGTTTCCGGAGGCTTCCCCAGCCATGTAGAACTGTGAGCCAATTAAACCATTTTTCTTTATAAATGACCTAGTCTCAGGTAGTTCTTTGTAGCAGTATCAAAATCAACTAAGAGAGAAAATTGGTACCAGGAATGTGGGGCACGAGAAAACTCACTATCATAAGAAAATCATCAGATACCTGAAAATGTGAAACTGACTTTGGGACTGGGTAACAGGCAGAGGTTGAAACAGTTTGGAGGGCTCAGAAGAGTACAGGAAGATGAGGAAAAATTTGGAACTTCCTATACATTTGATAAATGGTTTTGACCAAAATGCTGATAGTGATATGGACAATGAAGATCAGGCTGAGGTGGTCTCAGATGGAGATGAGGAACTTACTGAGAACTGCAACAAGTCACTCTTCATATGCTTTAGCAAAAAGATTGGTGGCATTGTGCCCCTGCTCTAAGGGATCCATGGAGCTTTGAACTTGAGAGAGATGATTTAAGATATCTGGTTGAAGAAATTTCTATGCAGCAAAGATATTGCCTGGCTGCTACTAATGGCACACAGTCATATGCATTCACAAAGAGATGGTCTGAAATTGGGACTTATGCTTCAAAAGGAATCAGAGCATAAAAGTTTGGAAAATTTGCCGCTTAGCCATGTGGTAGAAAATAAAATCCCATTTTCTGGGGAGAAATTCAAGCTGGCTTCAGAAATTTGCATAAGTAACAAGGAGCCAAATGTTAATAGCAAAGATAATGGAAAAAATGTCTCCAGGACATTTTGTGGGTTGGGCCTAGGGCCCTGCTGATCTGTGCAGCTTCAAGGCATGGTACCTTGTATCCCAGCTGTCCCAGCTTCAGCCATGGCTAAAAGGGACCAGGGTACAGCTTGGGCTATTGCTTCAGAGGTTAAAGCCCCAAGCCTTGGTGGCTTCCACATGGTATGCGGCCTGAAGGTACGTAGAAAGCAAAAGATGAGGCTTGGAAGCCTCCATCTAGATTTCAGAGGATGTGTGGAAACACCTGAATGTACAGGCAGAAATCTGCTGCAGGGACAGAGCCCTCATGGAGAACCCCTACTATGGCATTGTGGAGGGAAAATGTGGGATTAGAATTCCCACACAGAGTCCCCAGTGGTGCACTGCCTGGTGGAGCTGTGAGAAGAGAGCCACCATTCTCCAAACCTCATAATGGTAGATCTGCTGAGGGCTTGCACCATACACCTGGAAAAGCTGCAGGCACTCACCACCAGCGCATTAAAGCAGCTTTGGGGTTGTACCCTTCAGAATCTCAGAGCCAGAGATGCACAAGGCCTTGGGAACCCATGCTTTGCATAAGTGTGTCCTGGATGTGAGACATGGAGTCAAAAGAGATCATTGTGGAGCTTTAAGATTTAATGACTGCCCTGCTGGGTCTCACAAATGGGGCCTGTAGCCCCTTTGTTTTGGCTAACCTCTTCCATTTGAAATGAGAACACTTACCCAATGCCTGTACCCCCATTGTATCTTGGAAGTAACTTTTTTTTTTTTTTTTTTTTTTTAATTTTACAGGCTCATAGGTGAAAAGGGACTCTGTCTCAGATGAGACTTTGGACTGTGGATTTTTTTAGCAAATGCTGAAATAAGTTAAGACTTTAGGGGACTATTGGGAAGGCATGATTGATTTTGAAATGTGAGAAGGACACGGAATTTGGAAGGGGCCAGGGAGGAATATGATTTGGCTTTGTCCCCATGCAAATCTCATGTCAAACTGTAATCCTCACATGTCGGGGAGGAACCTGGTGGGAGATGATAGGATCATGGGAGCAGATGGCCTCCATGCTGTTCTTGTGATAGTGAATGGGTTCTCACAAGATCTAATAGTTTAAAGGTGTGGCAGTTCCCATTTGCTCTTTTTCCCACCACTGTTCGAGATGTGTCTTGCTTTCCCTTCACCTTCCACCATGACTGCAAATTTCCTGAGGCTTCCGCAGCCATGTGGAATGGTGTGTCCATTAAACCTCTTTTCTTTTTAAATTACCCAACCTCAGGTAGTTCTTTATAGCAGTGGGACAATGGACTAATGCCATACCTTGAGGAAAATGGAGGACTGGCACCATGGGCCTTAATAAACATTTAAAGCTGAATAACTGTGTCCCATATCAATAGGGAACATTATCTCTGGTTCAGTCACAATCAGATTTGCCTGAGGCTCATCCATAGAGATGGAAAAGATAGGAGCCTGGACGACCTCAATGCTCTATCAGTCATCTAGAGGATGACTTTCAGAGGTTTGATTATAATCCAGGAATAGAGTTAGAGGTGCTTGTCCTTTCCCTTGCCCTTGTCCTTGTCCTGTAAGACCCCCTTGGCAGATAAGTTGGTGAAGTTGTGCCTGTAACAGCCTAGAAGGAAGAGCTGCCCCCACAACCACGAGAGAGAGAGGAACACTTACTCTTCTAATGACCCTCTTGTTTGCAATGAGGAAAGGATCCTGGGAGTGGCTTGTAATGCAGAGGCTTGAGACATTCTCTACTCCAGAGTACTTGATTCCTGCAGTAATGACAGGCTCCCATTCTGCTAATATTATAGGGATGAGTCTTGGGTTTATTAGCTAACAACAACAAGAAAAATACTGTGCCAATGCCTTTTGGGGATTTTTTGGGGAATCTAAGAGTTGCCTATGTGACTCCCAAGTGAGTATGTGAGGGGCATAAACTATCTAGATATGGGGGGGGGAGTTGATTGGGGGATGGAGCAGATGGAGAGGGTGTGGGTAAAGCAGGAGCAGGCTGAGGAGAGTGTGATAGGCAAAGGGAAGGATCATCTAAGACATCAGAATCAGGAAGTGAGGAAGTTCCTTGGAAGCATAATTTTTTTTCTTTCTAAAGACAGGGTTTCACCATATTGGCCAGGCTAGTCTTGAACTCCTGACCTCAGGTCATTCAACTGCCTCAGCCTCCCAAAGTGCTGAGATTACAGGCACACGATAATTTTTATGTAATTTTTGGTTTTGGGATAAAGCCAAAAAGGCCTGAACATACGGGAACTCTAAATACAAAAAAAAAAAAAAAGAAAAAGAAAAAGAAAAAAAAAAATTATACACTTCTTTTTGAGAGTTTGTGGGTTAAAATGAGGTCAGTTTTTAACACTGCAACCCAAGGGTGAGTAGGAATGAATTGAAGAATGAATTGGTCCCATGTTGGGTTTAGATAAGGGACTATGAGATCCCTGAGATGTCTCTGAGGGATTTGGACCTTCCTTTGTTCTGTGGTCCACTCTATTCAGGGTTGTCTCACCATCTCTGCTCACTGCAACCTCCACCTCCTGGGTTCAAGCCATTGTCCTGCCACAGCCTCCTGAGTAGCTGAGATTACAGGCGCATACCACAATGCCCAGCTAATTTGTGTGTGTGTGTGTGTGTGTGTGTGTGTGTGTGTGTTTAGTAGAGATGGGTTTCACCATGATACCAAGCTAATTTTTGTATTTTTGTTTTTGTAGAAATGGAGTTTTCACCATGTTGCCCAGGGTGGCCTTGAACTCCTGGGCTCAAACAATCCATTCACCTCAGCCTCCCAAAGTGCTGGGATTATAGGCATCAGCCAACATGCCTGGCTGATTCCTTTTATTTAAGATGTATTTTTTGTTCTTTGTAGATTGAGGGGGTAGAGGAGAGACAATAGGGGGTAGGGAGGGAGGGAAAGGTGGAGAGGGATAACATGGAAAGAAATGCCAGATATAGTACGCACGTAAAGTAAAATATTTTTTTTTTTAAGATGTATTTTTGGCTTCTTTTCCTTTTGGGTTTTTTTGCTGTGTTTTGTTTTTTGTTTTGATTTGTTTTGTTTTGAGACAGAGTCTCACTCTGTCACCCAGGCTGGAGTGCAGTAGAGTGTTTCTGGCTCACTGCAACCAACCTCTGCCTCCCAGGTTCAAGTGATTCTTCTGCCTCAGCCTCCCAGGTAGCTGGGATTACAAGTGTGCACCACCATGCCCAGCTAATTTGTGTATTTTTACTAGAGACAGGATTTCACCATGTTGGCCAGGCTGGTCTTGAACTCCTGACCTCAAGGGATCTACCTGCCTTGGCCTTCCAAAGTGCTTGGATTACAGATGTGAACCACTGCACCTGGCCTTGGTTCTTTTGTATAGTTTTTGTTTCTCCTCTGATATTTTCTCTCTATTCATTGGGAGCAAATTTTCCTTTATATCTTTAAGCATAGTTAGAGTATCTGTTTTAAAACCTTTGCTATGTTGGGCACGGTGGCTCACACCTGTAATCCCAAGACTTTGGGAGGCCAAGGCGGGTGGATCACAAGGTCATGAGATTGAGACCATTGTGTTCAACATGGTGAAACCCTGTCTCTACTAAAAATACAAAAAATTAGCTGGGCATGGTGGTGCATGCCTGTAATCCCAGCTACTCAGGAGGCTGAGGCAGGAGAATTGCCTAAACCCAGGAGGTAGAGGCTGTGGTGAGCCGAGATCATGCCATTGCACTCCAGCCTGGGTAACAAGAGCGAAACGCCGTCTCAAGAAATAAAAAATAAAATAAAATAAAAAACTTTGCTATTTTCAACAACGTATTCTTAGAAGTCAATCTTCATTGATTACCTTTTCTCCTAATCACATGTGACGTAGTGCTGTTTCTTCATGTATCTGATAATTTTGCTTTTGAAGTTAGTTAGAAATTGTGCATGATATTCATTGTTAAGACAGTGTGTTCTATTTCTCTGGAGAGTGTTTAAATTTTTTTTTAATTTTGTTTTTGTTTGTTTGTTTATTATTTTAGAAGGCAGCAAACTCTGTCCTGAGAGAAACAGCTGAAACTTCTGTTCAGGTTGTAGGTCATCCAGAGATTTTGGTAGAATTTGGATGCAGAACTTGGAGCTCTCTTCTCTGGTTTTTCTTTTGAGAATTTCCTTTATTTCTATCCAGCTCTTGTGGTCTCTGCTTCTGAGGTTATGATATGGGTAGTGTGATCTGCTGGTCTTGAGTTAGTAAATTCTGGTTTCAGCCAGGCAGAAGGCACTCTGACAGTAAGAAAGAAGCTATCTTGGTAAGGACACTAGTGCAGGGATGGCTCCAGTGAGTAGAACAGTATATACTTGTAGCAGATAAGATGGGAGCCAAGTCAATTAAAATTCAAATGTTAGAAAGAAATGTGACACATCTCTTGTCATTGCTAATGTGTTTGTTTCATGGGTTTGAGCCTTTGATTCAAACTCTTTCATGTGTCCTGATGTTCTCAGACTCCAGAGATCTACAGTCTTACCCAAATCTTACCCAAGATGTTGTGATGTGCACTACCCACACAAGAACACACACATGTTCATATATGTGCTGTCATACATACATGTGTGTAGTGACACTCACACATACACCCACTACCATATGCATACATATACACACACTGAAATATGACCTTATTTGGGACCCTAAAGAACATACAACTAATAAAGACATGAAAAGATGCTTATCTTGACTAATACTCAGGGAAGTACAAATTAGAACCACATTGAGATAGCTTGCCTGTTAGATTGGCAAAGATTAAAAAGATGGATAATGTTTACTGTTGGTGAGGGTTTACAGACATTCTTACATTGTTGGTAAGAGTAAAAGTTTATGCAAATTTATTTTTGTAGAGCCACTCCACTTCTCAGCTTCTATCAATATTTTAAAATGTGAATCCTGAGACCCCACAATTCTACCCCTAGCAATTTTTCCAATAGTAGGACTCACTCTGTTGGTTGAAGATCCATGCCCAGAATTGTTCATTTAAAATAGCATATATGGTTAAGCTCAGGAGTTTGAAACTGCAATGAGCTATGATCATGTCACTGCACTCCAGCCTGAGTGACAAAGCAAGACTTTGTCTCTTAAAAAAAAAACATGAAAATAGGCCGGGTGCCGTGGCTCACGTGTGTAATCCCAGCACTTTGGGAGGCCGAGGCGGGTGGATCACGAGGTCAGGAGATGGAGACCATCCTGGTCAACATGGTGAAACCCCATCTCTACTAAAAATACAAAAAAATTAGCTGGGCATGGTGGTGCATGCCTGTAACTTCAGCTACTCAGGAGGCTGAGGCAGGAGAATTGCCTGAACCCAGGAGGCGGAGGTTGAGGTGAGCCGAGATCATGTCAATGCACTCCAGCCTGGGTAACAAGAGCGAAACTCCATCTCAAATAAAAAAAGAAAGAAAGAAACAAAGAAAGAAAATAGCATGTACAGACAACAATTCAAATGTTCAATGCAAAAATTATGATTATTACTGTTTTTCTTTTAGAGACAGGGTGTCACTCTGTTGCCCAGACTTATCTTGACCTCCTGGGATCCTCAAGGGATCTTCCAGCCTCTGCTTCCCAAAGCTCTGGGAATACAGGTGTGAGGCACTGGGTCTAGACCACTGCATGGATTATTAAACCATGGCGTATACTACCATTAAAGTCATGAGGTGGGTTTTGTTTTTGTTTTTGTTTTTGTTTTGTTTGTTTGTTTTTTTTTGTTTTTTTGTTTTTGTTTTTGTTTTTGTTTTGAGATGGAGTTTCGCTCTTGTTACCCAGGCTGGAGTGTAATGGCGTGATCTCAGCTCACCGCAACCTCCGCCTCCTGGGTTCAGGCAATTCTCCTGCCTCAGCCTCCTGAGTAGCTGGGAGTACAGGCACATGCCACCATGCCCAGCTAATATTTTGTATTTTTAGTAGAGATGGGGTTTCACCATGTTGACCAGGATGGTCTCAATCTCTTGACCTCATGATCCACTTGCCTCAGCCTCCCAAAGTGCTAGGATTACAGGCTTGAGCCACCGTGCCTGGCATTAGGTGGGTTTCATGTACCAATGTAGAAAGATGGTGCAAAACCATAGGAGAAGGAATTTTGCATAGACTTTTACTCTCAACAACAATGTAAGAATGCCTGAAGAAAGCTGCAAAGTGGCAGCACAGGAAGAGTCTTCAAAAAATATGTATTTGTTTCAGCTTAAGAAGTGTCTGGATGTGTGCAGTGGCCCACATCTGCAGTCTCCGCACCTGGTGAGGCTAAGGTGGGCAAATCACTTGAGATTAGGAGTTTGAGACCAGCCTGGTCAACATGTTGAAATCCCGTCTCTAATAAAAATGCAAAAAAATTATCTGGGCTTGGTGATGGTTGCCTGTAGTCCCAGCTACTCGGGAGCTGAGGCAGGAGAATAATCTGAACCCTGGAGCAGAGGTTGCAGTGAGCTGAGATTGTACCACTGCATTGCAGCCTGAGTGACAGAGTGAGACTCAGTGAAAATAAAAATCAAAAAAGGAAAAGCAGAAGTGTCTCCATGCATTTGTGCCTAACTGCTTACAGTAGCTAATTCTGGGGGAAGGTGAAAGGGGACCCTGTTAAAAATGTTTTCTTCTGTATTGTTTTTCTTCAAATGAGTCTGCATTGCTTTTATGTGTAATACTCTCCCAAAGCCTGATATTCAGTTTGCCTTAGCTGATGGAAGGAGAAACTGAACCTCGGGTTTTGGCAAAGCATATGAGAGAAGGGCACTGCTCTGCACCTCCACAGGGTCCTCGCTTCCTGGGGCCAGTTTAATGCATGTCAGTGGTGTTTCTTGGGAAGAACACAGAGGACACTCACTTGACCGTCAGTAGACAAATCACTGAAGTCTATGTCTGGCAGTCCTCAGTGTCACAGGGACTGTCATGTCTTACAGTTCCCTGGCTTACAATATCAGCAGTGGCAGACACTTCTCATCTCTGCTTGGGAGAGCAGCCCTGTAATGCGCTTGTGGTTTCAGATGTGGGCGGCCTGTGTGAATTTGTCGTGCAAGACTCACATCACCAGCTACTGCAGTTATCTCCTGAATCAGGCTGAGGATCTTTGCTGTGCACCCAGAGACAATTCGGTGACAAGTCACCTCCAGGTTTGGGGTGCCTCAGACTTGTGATGGGACTGGGTAGATGCATCTGGGAAGGTGAGTCTGTGCTTTGGGTTTCTCAGCCTCTCGAGTCAGCATACAATTCAGGAGGCAGAGAAGGACAAGTGGCCCTCCATTCATGGTCCCAGGGAGCCACTGTGGAAGCATGTCATTTTAGAGCACCACCCTAGCTTTACCTCCTCTGGTGTTCTGGCCTTGGGTATGTCTTAGAGATAGCAAAATTTGCAGAGCTGACCTCAAGAATTCCAAACTAATTTCCAATCCTGTAGGGGTCATGGGTTCTGCTGTGGCCAGTGTGAACATGCTCCAACTGGATGGAGGGAAGGGCATTGTCTTTGTCAGGCAGAATTTCTAATTACGGAAGGAACTCTGCTTCCTCGATGATTGAACTGACCTTTGTTGGGGTGAGAATGAATGGGCATACTTGGGCTCCAATTGTCAAGGCCACAGGGTGGAGCTGAGGTCTAGGCCCAGGGCCGGGAGAGCCTCTAATAACCCCCAGGCATTTCGTTGTTTTAACGAAGGGCAGAAGGTGAGCCAGGAGGATTGGGATACCCCACTGGACCTGTGTGTGGGGCAGCAGGTGAGGGTGGAATTCCAGATGGAAGGTTAACCCAGCCAAGCAGAGGAAGGGGAGGAGAGGGTTTGTTTTGCAAAGAGCATAGCCCTCTCAGTTTCCTGGGATATAGGTAGTCTGGAGGATGTGGGCCTTGGTGGGATCCTCCTGTGCTCTCCCTGTCCCCAGCTCTTCCTGTGACTTATGCTGTTCTGGGCTCACCCTCTCTTCAGAGCTTAGCTACATGGGATAGATTAGTACCAAGAGTGGATATCCTCACAGCATATCTTTAAGTAATATCCCAGAGCCCTGCTTCTGGATGCTCACAACATGAACATCATCCAGAAGCAAGGGCAGCCTTTGCCAGAGTGGAGGGGTTGGAAAAAGATTTATCAAACAGTTGTGATGGGTGCAGGGAATGCAACATGATCAGACAGGGTCTTGCCTCAAGGAGCCTCATGTAGGGACATCACACAGTGATGACCTTCAACTACAGTGGAGTAGCAAGGCTGTGGGCAGAGCAGGCAACACATGGGTACCTCTTCACAAAGACAGCAGGAAGAGGATGGGCATCATTTTTCCATCTCAGCTGCAGACTCCAGGAATCTGTGCCAATACCTTTACTCCAGCCCTGGCCTATGGCCACTGCCCAACCCTTGGGTCCTGTCAATTCAGGCCCCTTGTAATCCCAACACTTTGGAAGGCTGAGGATCACTAGGTCAAGAGATAGAGACCACCCTGGGCCAACATGGTGAAAACTTATCTCTACTAAAAATATAAAACAAACAAACAAACAAACAAACAAAACAATTAGCTGGATGTGGTGGTGGGCGCCTGTAGTCCCAGCTACCTGGGAGGCTGAGGCGGGGGGAATTGTTTGAACCCAGGAGACAAAGGTTACAGTGAGTCAAGTTCGTGACACTGCACTCCAGCCTGGCACGTGGTGACAGACTGAGATTCTGTCTCGAAAAAAAAAAATCCTCCATGATGGTGGCCTGATCTGGTCTACAATTCTACTTGGTGTTATGTGAGTGCTCAGTGGGATGAGGGCCAGGGAGGGTGAAGGGTTGAGCCTGTCTGAAGACCCTCCTGTGAGTGTGACAGAACCTGTGGCCTGAGGCAGGGCTCCAGCTTTAGGGCAGCCCACAGCTTCACAGTGGCCCAGGGAACCAGGGAAGGCAGGCCATGAGGCTCAGTAGCCATCTGGGCCAGAGCTTGACATTGAGGCCATGGAAGAGGTGGGGATCTCAGAAGAGACCAAAAAGTGACCCATGGACTGAAGGCTATGTCCACAGACCCAATGTGGGAAAGGCTGTGCCGGGCAGTGATGTCAGCCAGGCTCCCCAGCAGGACTGGGAGTGTCAGGGGCAGCTCTGTCCCAAGTTGCAGACACTGGGTTTCCCTCCTGCTCTCACAACCATCCTGTGAGCGGGTGTTGTTTGAGCTGTGGTGAGGCCTCCCTGGTGACATCCTGGAGCAGAAAGCCTGTGGGTCAGGGTGTGTGCACCTTTTTAGACTGACTGGCCCTGTGGTCCAGGATGGAGGAATGGAGCTCTGCTTCCTTCAACCACCCCATCCCACTCCTCACTCTCAAGTCATCTGCTTCTGGGTGAGCCTATGGCCGGCCTGGCCTGATTCTATGCAGATGTGGGTGTTTGTCCACACCTGGTGTAGCGGTCATTCTTCCTGGGGCCTAGATCAGCTCTTAGGTGTGGCTGTTGTGCCTGGGCTTCCTTAAGGTCCAGGTAATCATTCTAACCCTGCTTTCACATATCCCAAGAGTTGGCTGACTGTCTTCCCCATCTTTCCAGTAACTGCTGCAAGAAGGAACAGACACTGCTGCAGAGAACTTGCCATGGTGTTTCATGCTGTGACTGGTGGTGCCAGGCTGTACGCTCCATTCTAGGGAAGGGTGAGACTTCCTGATCATCAGTCTTAACGGGGGACTGTCCTGTGGGTAGCTGGATACACTGCCGGGAGTGGCATGGAGTGGGGTTAGGGTAGTGCCCACTGCCCATTGTGGATGTGCAAGTTTCTTAAAGGTGTGCTTTATGTAGTTTGCATGCATTTTTTTTCTTCTTCCTTATCACTAATTAGTCTTGTATAAGGAGGCTGGCCCTGCTTCCTGCCTAGGGGCTATCGGTGTAGCATCTGGAGCTGCAAATGGGGTGATAGGGCATCAGCAGCCCTCCAACACCCAAGTAATTCCTGACACCCAGCCCTTCATCTCCAGCCAACCTCTGACTCCCCCAGAGATCCTGGAGCTCAGGCCTTACACTTCAGCATGGGGCACTTTGCCCTTCTGGTGGTGCTCTTCCTTGGCACAGATACCCCACTGCCATCCTTGTCCACCTTCCTGGGGGCAGAACCCCGGGATGGGTCTTTAAGAAGACTAAAAGGAGAGAGAATGTATTCATAGAGGCTGGGCACGGTGGCTCACGCCTGTAATTCCAAGACTTTGGGAGGTCGAGACAGGTGGACCCCTTGAAGTCAAGAGTTCAAAACAAGACTGGGCAACATGGTGAAACCCCGTCTCTACTAAAAATACAAAAAAAAATTAGCCAGGTGTGGTGGCGGGCGCCTGTAATCCCAGCTACCTGGGAAGCCAAGGTAGGAGAATCACTTGAACTGGGAAGACAGAGGTTGCAGTGAGTCAAGATTGCACCACCGCATTACAGCCTGGGCAACAGAGGGAGACTCCATTAAAAAAAAAAATCTGTAGAGGTTGTCTGTGTGACCCTGGGTAAGCCATTTCCCTTTCTCAGGACTCAGCTCCTTGCCTATGAATGCGAGTTACCAGTTCCCCCAACCCTGACTCCCCTGCGGGGGCAGGGTGGGGATGGGCTGGCTGAGGCAGACGTGGAGCCCTAGCTGAGTCTGAGTACAGGAACTAAGTTTGAGGGTGCATCTCACACACTGCAGCCATGAGTCTTTGGCTGGGTCAAATGGCTTTTCTGAGCTTCAGTTTCTTATGACTAAAGCCTAGGCAATGGTGCCCAGTGTCTTTCTTGCTTTCTTTCTTTTTTTTTCTTTTTTTAAAAAATTGCATTTTAGCTTTTGGGGTACATGTGAAGAACATGCAAGATTGTTGCATAGGTACACACGTGGCAGTGTGATTAGCTGCCTTCCTCCCCCTCACCTATATCTGGCATTTCTCCCCATACTATCTCTGCCCAACTCGCCACCCCCCACTGTCTCTCCCCTATTTCCCCCCAACAGACCCCAGTGTGTGATGCTCCCTCCCTGTGTCATGTTCTCGTTGTTCAACCCCTGTCCATGAGTGAGAACATGCGGTGTTTGATTTCCTGCTCTTGTGTCATTTTGCTGACAATGATAGTTTGCCGGTTCATCCATGTCCATACAAAAGACACGAACTCATTGTTTTTGATGGCTGTGTAATATTATATGGTGTATACGGGAATATATCCAAAGGATTATAAAACGTTCTACTCTAAGGACACTTGCAATTGAATGTTCATTGCAGCATGGTTTACAATAGCAAAGACCTGGAACCAACCCAAATGCCCATCGATGATAGACTGGACAGGGTGCCCAATGTCTTTCACAGGACACTGTGTGAGTGCAAGTGGGGTATCCACTGAGCACTCTGCTGGGGAGCAATTCATGGGGAGCACCCTTTCAGAGGGGGACGGCTCACTCGCACAGGGACCTCAGCTCAGTCCCTTGCAGGCTGGACCTTGGAGAGTGAGGCCCTAAGGCAAGTCATGGGTACCTGGCTCCTGGCCTGCATCTGCGTCTGCACCTGTGTCTGCTCGGGAGTCTCCATCCCAGGGGAAGGACGAGGTGAGGACTGGGCACTGGTGTCTGTGTGAGGTGGGTGGAGAACTAGGGCATGTTTGGGGGACTGGGTTGTCCTCTGTTGAGCCCCTAGGGAAAAGTTTGGCCCAAACTGTGCTGGGGCATGTCCTCTAGGGGTCAGCCTGGACCTCAGTCTCTAGTCTCCGACCTTTACTTCCCTACCTTCAGTGTCTGGATTGACCTTAGTCTCACTTCTTTCATCCTCTTGACACCTTTCTGTGTCTAAATGGCCCATGTACCATGAGTCAGAGCTCATCACTTCCCAGGCCTATCAGTGCTTCCCTGAATAGATTCTGGGATCGTTCACTGGTGACTGCCCTGTGAGGGTGTCAGCCGTCAGATCCCCGCAACCCTCCAGCTCAGCTCTGCCCTGAAGCACTTATTGTGGGCTCCCAACCATCATTGTCTCCAGGGCCAAGGGCTGGAACCTTCACCTCCCTCGCCAACAACATCCTCAGGATTGATTCCCACTGGTCTGCTCCAGAGCTGGCCCAGGGCTCCAGCGCCTGGCTTGTCTTCACCAGGTGAGGATGGAGGGCCATGACCACCTGGACAGGGATGAGGGAGAGGTTCCCAAGATTGCAGCAGTTGCACCAGAACAGTGTAACAGCCTTGTGGTTCTGATACATGCCCTTTCCAGCAACCAGGCGCCTGGTGGCACACATAAGTGCATGTTGCAGGGCAGTGAGTGCACTCTACTGCTGCCACCCAAGGCGGTGATCGTGCCATCCGACAATTTCACCATCACTTTCCACCACTGTGTGTTTGGGATGGAGCAGGTCAGCCTGGTGGACCCGCAGTACCTGCCCCAGAGACATGGTGAGCAGTGGCTATAGGTCTGGGATGGGACCCCTTGGCAAGAACATCCTGGCTGCCTGGTAGCTGGGTGCAAGGCCCTGCAGCCTGTGACCCTGGTGGCCCAGTGAGTGTTCTCAGTTGCTGCCAAGGGAGATCCAGGGCTGGGGGTGGTGTTGGCCCCTGGGAGGGGAGGGCCCTCAAAATTACTGCAGGGGCAGGGTTTCAGCATGAAATAAAGATGTAGGGCTGCTAGTTGGGGCACGGGCTGCCATTTAAGTCATGTGAAATGCTCTTCAGTCATCCCAGGAAGGACTCCAATAATATGTTGGGAAGAACTTCCAGCAGTTGACTGTGAAGGAAAGGGAAGCAAAAAGAAACCACCTAATCATGCTGCAGAGGCCAGTGGAAGTGACTGCTGTCCTGTCCCACCTGGGGCTTTACTGGACCCGTCTCCCAGTGAGGTGTCTGGTCGGAGAGGGCCTTGATCATGCCCCTTGGGAATCTTTCAGATCCCCAGTCTTGGGTATGCTGATTGACAGACCCAGACCCATGGACCTTCAGCCTCACATGGAATCACTCTGTTCCAGTTAAGCTGGATCCACCCTCTGAGTTGCAGAACAATGACAGCTCTGGCCACTGCATGTTGACTTGGATCATCAGTCCTGCCTTGGAGCCAATGACCACACTTCTCAGCTATGAGCTGGCCTTCAAGAAGCAGGAAGAGGCCTGGGAGGTAACACTTTGGCTGGTTTTCTCCAGAGTCCTCTCTCCTGGGAACAGCAGCCCAGGGCAGAATCCCCACTCCACACAGGGAGATGTCACCTGATAGTGATGAGGAGGGGAGGAACTAGAGCTATGTGTGTGTGCACATACACATATACTGACATGCATATGTGTATGCTTTGTGTGTGTGCATGGAAGTTAGGGTGAGTGTGCCTGTCTCTGTGAGTGTGTGCCCGTAAGTGTGGTGAGTGTGCATGTATGTACTTATGTGTGTACACATAAAAGTGTGCACACTTACATGTTTGTGCACCCATGTTTGTGTGTTTATATGTAAGTGTGCATGAAAGTGTGCCAGTTCCTGGTGTTTGTATATGTGAGTGTGCCTGTGTGGATGGGTGTGTATACATGCATGTGCATATGAGTGTGCATACAACTGTGATGAGTGTGAAAGCATCCCTGTAGATATGTTTGCCTGCATGTGCATATGTATATTTGGGGCAAATGCAGCTGTGTCTGTGTGTGAGTGTCAGTGTCAAAGTATGCCTTCTCTGTGTAAGTGCACATGAATGTGGCGAGTGTGCCTGTGTGTTAACACAGGTATGTTTATGTGTGTGTTATATGAGCATATAATAATACATGTGTGTATTCTCGAGAGCTGAAGGTTGAAGCCCCACCTTCAGCACCTGCTAACTGTCTCCACCCCCACAGCAGGACCAGCACAGGGATCACATTGTTGGGGTGACCTGGCTTATACCTGAAGCCTTTGAGCTGGACCCTGGCTTTATTCATGAGGCCAGGCTGCATGTCCAGATGGCCATGATGGAGGATGACATGGTGGAGGAGGAACGTTATACAGGCCAGTGGAGTGAGTGGAGCCAGCCTGTGTGCTTCCAGGCTCCCCAGAGACAAGGTGGGCACTGCTGTGGCTCCTGCACTTCCAGAGTCTGGGCTGGGTGTCTACCCTGTTCACCTCACCCCCACACCCTTTCAACCTCCTGGAAGCCCCTCCCTGAGGCAGCCATGCCCCAGTTGACCCCCTTCCTCTGAAGCTCTGAGGTCTACAGGGCGGAAGCAAACACCTGCCAACACTGGGGCTTCCTGGGAACTTGTAGTCAGTGGTTCCTGTTAGGAGTGAGGTCGGCAGGGCTGCACACCAGGGCTGGTGCTCCTGAGTGGAGGCTGGATGTGACCTCAGTGTCCTTAGTGAGAGCTAGGCTGATCCTTGTGCACTCCCATGGACCTTATGACATGTTGAAGATGGGAAGAGTGAGGCCCATGTGTGTGGCTCATAAACAAGGTCCTTCAACATGTAACACAAATCTTCAAGGCCCATCACAAACCTTCCACTTTGGCCCAGGGCACTAAACGGTGCACCTTTGCCATGTAGGTTTGTGGGGAGCCTCCTGGCACTGAGGCCGCTCACAACCCTGGGCCCTTCCTGCCCATAGGCCCCCTGATCACACCCTTGGAATGCCCAGACAACATCCTTGTTGCTGTGTCTGTCTTTCTCCTGCTGACTGGCCTGATATACATTCTGTTCAAGCTGTCACCCAGGTAGGTAGCTGGTGTGTGTGTGTGTGTGTGTGTGTGTGTGTGTGTGTGTGTACTTGTGTAAAAGGGTAAGGGTGTACATGTCTCAGTGTATGTGTGAAGATGTATCTCTAAGTGCATGTGTGAGTGTGCGGTGGGTGGGGTATCAAGGGCCACCCCTGGTTGGTTCCTTCCTTCGCCTCCCCACTATCAAGGTTAACAGTGTGGTGGGCGTCTCAAGTCTTTCCCGTGGGCGAGAAGAGGGTTCTCAAGTTGCCAGGGAGAGAAGGGAAGGGAGATCTGGGGCAGAGGCTGAAGATAAGGACAGCTTAGTCCCAACCAAACCCAGAATCATGGAGATCAGGAGCCCAAGGTCCTGGTCTCCTGCCTCTGGAGGAGCTCTGTTCGTTCATCTGTTCACACATTCTATGAAAGGACATTTGGGGCATCTGGTGTGCATGGGACCCCATTCTCACCCTGGCAGATGCGTTAGAGAACAAGTTGGACAAGAGTGCTCCTTAAATAAATCATCATGCCTCATGAACTGCATGTCAGGTTTCAAGAGAGGGAGCTGGGGCCATGTCAGGCAGCAGATGTGAAGAAGAGGGTGTGGGGACAGAGATGTTGGTTGGAGCCAAGCGGGAGGGCACTTGGCTTCTCCTTGGAGCAAAGGAAAATATGAAACTGTGTGATACAACCTAGTTTATCTTTTGACGAGGGGATTGCTGGACAAGGGGACATGGGAGACCTTCTGGAGGCCAATGTGCGCCAATAGGGTATCCATCAGGAGATGATTTGGCTTGAGCCAGCCAGAGAAGTGGAGAAAGAGCAAAGAAGAGGGTCTTAGGAGGAGAAATAGAGGGGACATGTGGCTGGATGAGATATGAGTGATGACCCCTGAGGTGGACAGCCTTGCAGGGAAGTTGGTGAGGTCTCTTTGGACCTGCTGGGTTGGAGCCCCAGGTTACATCCTTGTGGGAGAGTCAGTGGATCCTAGCAGCAAGTCTGGTGCTCAGGGAGACACTGCGTGGTGTGGGAGCTGCAGACCTCCTGCTGATGGCAAAGATGGGTTCCTGGAGTTGCTGGCTCCCTCTGTGGACTGAGGACACAGCTGGTAACTCTCTGTTCTGAACCTGCCATTGCAGGTCACACTGTCAAGGACATGTGCCTCGGCATAAATCAGTCCCATGTGGCCATTAGGCAAGGAGGCCCAGATGGGTCCTGACCTGAGAGTGGGTTGGGATGTAATGAGATGGAAGAGAGGCTCAGCCTCTGCAGTGACCTCAGTCCACTTGGGTTGCCATAGACCTATGACTGGCCTCTCCTGGCCTCAGGGTGAAGAGAACCTTCTACCAGAACATGCCCTCTCCAGTGGCATTCTTCCAGCCCCTCTACAATATGCACAATGGGAACTTCCACGTGGGTGCAGAGACCACGGCAGGGTGTGGGGGGCAGGGGTTCACTAGAATGCTAGCCTGCCCAAGATACAGCTTTTCATGAGGTTTTGTGGCCAATGTGGGAGCCTTGTCCATGCTTGGAGTCCTTTTTGTGTATTAAGTGAATTTTGATTTATACCATGTCTCAAATGGGGAAAAGCTAGCTTTATTTTTTCATTGCTGATGCCTTTTTGATCTCGTGTCTCCAGTTCCATTGTTGATGGGAAAAAATGTAAATGTCTCATGACTTATCTCTGTCTCCTCTGGTTTGTACCTGTCTGCACCCACCACGTGCCTCACCTCCTCCTTCTGCGAAGTTGACTGTGGGGAAGGGTCTGTGGTGGATGCACTGCCATTGGGGCTCTCACTGACACTGGGCTCCTGCTCTGCCTGGTCCCCTTGTCCCCCTCGGATTGCACTTTCCTCCCTCCCTTCACCCATGTTGGGCTCTCAACCGAGGAACCAGTGGGCTGGAGGTTCATGCCCTCTGGGTGGGAGGAGGGGGAGAGGAAGGGCTCCAGTGGTCTCTGGTTTTTCCCTTCAGACTCCTCATTTTGGGCTAAGGACAAGAAGCAGTGAGGGCCCCTCCCTGTGGTCTGGGCCAAGTTGACCCTTTCTCTCCAGGATCTTCCCTGCTGGATGCCCTCGGGCATCCCTGGACCCTCTGTGGCAAGGATGTCCCCTCCACACCATGGCTCCTGCTTACTGTGCAGAAAAATCCTTTTCTTGCTCAATAAGGAGCCTAGTTTTCAAGATTTTTGTCCAAAAATAGAATTTGAACCATGAACTGACACCTGGCTCTTTTCAGAGTCCCCCTCTTTCCCTAAGGTGGTAGGTGTGACTGTCAAGAACCTGGGCAGCTGAAAACAAGGCTGAGCAGGGCACAGAGTGTGATGGTCACCTGGACTGTCATCCTGTTGCAGGCACCAGCCCTTCCCTAGAGAACCAGGGCACTTGCCAGGGGTTATTTAGACCCTCGGGCGGGGATCTAGTGCCATAGGTTGGTCTCCAGAGAGTAGTGCAATGATGGAGGGTGTGGTGTGTGTGGTGCATGGGCTGGAGGCTCCTGGTCCCACCGAGGCAACAGCTTCTTTTTGGATGTAGGGGGCCTCCTGTGGCCCCACAGAAGAATCCAGTTCTGCTGGTCTTAGCCAAGTGCTTTGAAAGTCACCAGTCCTGACAGCGACTCCTGTGTGTGTGTGCATGTATGTGCGTGTCAGGTAGGAGTGCCCAGTCTCAGTAGCTGCTGAAAGGCCCTGAGGCACATGCTGTCAGCTGTTGGCTCTATCCTGGGCAGATATCACCATCTGTACCTTGGTTCAGGCTGTTGTGAGCACCAAGCCCTTTGCTGCGGGAGTCATGAGGGCCTGAAGGGACTCAGGGTCCCATGTTCAGGCTGGGCTGGCACATAGAGGGAGCAAAGACAGAATGTTCAAGACACAGGTGCTGCTTGGCCTCTGGGTTTGGGCTTCAGGAGGGCTTCCTGGAGGAGGAGGGAGGCTAGGCTTGCCAGAAAGGAGGCAGCTGCTCCCACAATGAGTTCTGAACATGCTGCCTGAGCCCTTACTTCCTCCTGCACTCGGTTCCAGGCTTGGATGGGGATCCACAGGACCGGTGTGCTGCTGAACCAAGACTATGCTGGCAGCTCATGAGGAGCCTTGGAACCCTGCATCCAGGAGGCCATTGCACCGCTCACCTGTGGCCCACTGTATCCTTGGAAATCTGTGTGCCTGGAGGAGGAGCAGGAGAACACTGGGACCAGCGTCCTGGGGAACCTGACCTCAGAGGGTGTGCGGCCAGCAGGGTGGACGGAGTGGAGGGCACAGCTGCTTGTCTATCTGCCACAGGAGGACTGGACCCCCATATCCCCCACCAGGCTAGCTCCCCCAAATTCAGAGGGTAGCAGCAGCAGCAGTGACTACTGTGGTGTCTTGGACTGCTATGGGGGATGCCACCCCTCAACCTTCCCTAGAAACATGCAGAGCTTTAGGCCCATCCCAACCCTGGCACATGGTCTTTCCTGTGAGCATCAGGGCCTGGAGACCCATCAAGAAGGTGTCTGGATGCTGGCTCGTCACTGCCAGAGGCCCAGGCTGCATGAGGACCTCCAGGGCATATTGCTCCCTCCTGTCTTCAACAAGCCTCGGTCCTGGACATTCTAGGTCCCTGATGCATCATATCCATTTGGGAAAATGGACTGAGGTCTCTGGAGCCCTCGTCTGGGACTGAACCTCCTGAGAAGGAGCCCCTAGCAGTGGTCAGAGGACCTATCTGGATGGAGGCTGGAGCTGGTCCCAGTGTTCTCCTGATCCTCCTTTCTAGAGATTAAAAGGGGCTTGATGGCTGTTGCAAAGTATTGCTAACTGGAAGGAGGGGCCAGAGGAGGAGTGAGGGGTGGAGTTTGACCAGCCCTGGACTTTCTGGGCTCTAGAATTAGCACAGTGGAGGCTCAATGACTTCTGGGGACAGCAGTGCCTTGAAGAGGGTGCCATGCATAATTTATGAGTTAGGTGATTGTCATCACACATATGGGGGGCGGTGATCAGATGCAGTAAAGAATCATGCTAACACATATGTTGCATGATTAGAAAATGGCAATAAGCTCTTCCCTGGGTGGAGACTTTAGTATTATCATGAGGCCAGGGGTAAGTATTACCATAAGGCCATGGTCATTCTCTTGGCCTTGTGCACCAACAGGTGACAGAGTCAACTCCCTTATGGTAAGATGATGCTTCTCTTATTTTTTTTCAGACAGTTGGCAAGGTGGGGTCAGCTAGTATGGCACCTGGAGGGTGACGCTGCAAGGTCTGGTGGTCAGTGGGCATGTGTGGAACACATTAGTGGGAGTGGGCCAAGTCCCATTTCTGCTCTGTCTCAGCAGACGTGTGCTCCCTCTGAAGGTACTAAGGAAGGATCAGTTTCAGGCCTCTCTTCATCTTCTGTTAGTTTCTTGGCTTCTGATAGCAAAGCTCCAATCTTTTTTGTTTTGTTTTTGAGGTGGAGTTTTACTCTTGTTGCCCAAACTGGAGTGCAGTGGCACAATCTTCGGTCAATGCAACCTCCATTTCACCTGATCAAGCGATTCTCCTGACTCAGCCTCTGGAGTAGCTGTGATTACAGGTGCCTGCTAACGTGCCTGGCTAGTTTTTGTATTTTTAGTAGAGACGGTGTTTCACTGTGTTGTCCAGGCTGATCTCGAATTCCTGACATCAAGTAATCCACCTGCCTTGGCCTCCTAAAGTATTGGAATCACAGGTGTCAGCCACCATGACTGGCTAAAGCTCTAGTCCTTAAATGGCTTTTTCCCTGTCTGCATTTGTTTCCAAATCCCTCCCCGGCCAAGTTTTTTTTTTTTTTTTTTTGAGACAAAGTCTCAGTCTCTCTCACCCAGGTGCAATCTTGGCTTTACAGCAGGAGCATAGCCCTGCTGACACAGAGCAGATCTCAGCTCACTGTGACCTCCATCTCCCAGATTTGAGCAATTATCCTGCCTCAGCCTCCTGAGTAGCTGGGATTACAGGTTCATGCCATCACACCGAGCTATTTTTTGTATTTTTAGTAGAGATGGGGTTTCACCATGTTGGTCAGGCTGGTCTTGAACTCCTGAACTCATGATCCATTTGCCTTGGACTCCAAAAGTTCTGGGATTACAAGTGTGAACCATCATACCTAGCCAAATATCTCCTTTTAAAGATTATGATCATAGTGGATTAAGTCTGGCCCTAACGATTTATTCCTAACTTGATCATCTACAAAGACACTGTTTCCATATAAGGTCATATTCACTGGTACTGGGATTAGGACCTCAACCTGGAGGGCCTGACTATTGGTTTCACACACCATAGCCTCTCCTAGTGTGTCCCATCCTCTTCCTGGGTGCCCCAGGCAGAACACAGGAGGGCCTGACTGCAGGACTTTAGGCTGGCATTGGGATGATGATCTGCCTAGCTAGGGCTGTGATCAGATTCAGATAGGAGGTGCAACCTGACTCCTGAGACAAGACTCAAACTCTTGACCAGATTGCAGACGAGCTGATATAGGAAAATGGCAAAATCACCCCTCCATAAGACACACCCACCAGTGCCATGTGAGTTTGCCATTCCATGGTAACACCTGGAAAATACTGCCCTTTTCCTAGAAAGTTACTACCCTTTTTCTAGAAGTGTCTAAATAACCTGACCCTTAATTTGCATATAATTAAAAGTGGGTATAAATATGATTGCAGAACTGCCTCTGAGCTGTTACTTGGCTCACTGCCTATGAGATATCCCTGCTCCATAAGGGTGTCCTCTGCTGCTGCTATGCATGGCTGCTTCAATAAAAGTTGTTGTCTAACACCACCTACTTGCTCTTGAATTCTTTCCTGGGTGGAGCCAAAAGCCCTCCTGTACTAAGCCCCAATTTCTGGACTCACCTTCCCTGAATCAAGAGTGCTCTGGGGTTGGGAGCACTAAAATTTTGAAGGTAGGATGAAATGGAGGCTGTTCTCTCTCTGGGTCCTGAGCTCTCTTGGGGATGCTCCCTGAAAACTGAGCAGAAAGAAGTACCTGCAGACTGAGGCCCCAAAGGCAAAAACCCCTTCTGGGTCAGATAGGCAGTCCTTCTACCCCAGTGAATTGCTTTTGCCCCTTTGACAAAATAAGTTGACTGTACTTACTAAGGATTTTTGGGTTCTGTATTGTGTTCTGTTTATCTGTCTGTCCATTCCTTCAACAATATCACTCTCTTCATTTTAGCTTTGTGGTGAAGCTAACATTAATGAGTGTACTGCTCCTGAACAAGAAGTATTTGCATTCATTTATATATATTTTTTATTCTTATCAACCGTGATCCAAGGTTTTCTGAATGCAAATTTGGATGTATTTTGTTAGATTTATGCCTATAAATTCACTTGTGGGGGGTGCCATTGCAAATGGTATTTTTTAAAAAATTCGAGTTCAAATTATTCCTATACATAGTTGCTGATAGAGAGAAAATCAGGCAGTGCGTGGTGGCTAGGATTACACTTGTAATCCTAGCACTTTGGAAGGCCTAGTTGGGAGGATCACTCGAGCTTGGGAGTTCTAGACCAGCATGGGTGATATAGCTAGACCTGCCCCAACCCTAAAAATAAATAAATAAATAAATAAATAAATAAATAAATAAATAAAAGAAAATCAGATGGTTCCAGGTGTGGTGGTGCACACCTGTAATCCCAGTGCATTGGGAGGCTGAGGCTGGAGAATCTCTTAGAACCCGGGAGCTGGAGGCTGAACCTGGGAGTTGCGATTATGCCACTGCACTTCAGCATGGACAACAGAGTGAGACCCTCTCTCTTTAAAAGAAAAGAAAGAAAATCAATTAAGTTTCATCTATTGACCATCCTTTTTTCTTTTTTTTTTTTTTTTTGACACAGAGTCTCGCTCTGTCACCCTGGCTGGAGTGCAGTGACAGGATCTTGGCTCACTGCAATCTCCACCTCGTGGGCGCAAGCAATTCTCCTGCCTTAGCTTGCCGAGTAGCTGGGATTACTGGCACGTGGCACCATGCTCAGCCACCTTTAGTATTTTTAATAGAAACCAGGTTGCACAATGTTAGCCAGGCTGGTGTTGAACTCCTGACCTCAAGTGATCCGCCGGCCCTGGCCTCTCAAAGTGCTGGGATTACAGGCATGAACTGATCATTTTCTTTGCTTGCTACTTCCGTGCATTCAGATCAAGGCATGGGACGGCGGATTCGATTTCATTTCAGTTCGAATGGCGATCATTAAAAACTGGAGACAACAGATGCTGGAGAGGATGTGGAGAAATAGGAACGCTTTTACACTGTTGGTGGGAGTGTATACTAGTTCAATCATTGTGGAAGACAGTGTGGCGATTCCTCAGGGACCTAGAAATAGAAATTCCATGTGACACAGCAATCCCATTACTGAGTATATATCCAAAGGATTATAAATCGTTCTACTATAAGGACACATGCACACAAATCTTCATTGCAGCACTGTTTACGATAGCAAAGACCTGAAACCAATGCAAATGCCCATCGATGATAGACTGGACAGGGAAAATGTGGCACATAGACACCATGGAATATTATACAGCCATCAAAAACGATGAATTTGTGTCCTTTGTAGGGACATGGATCAACCTGGAAACCAACATTCTCAGCAAACTGACACAAGAGCAGAAAATCAAACACCGCATGTTCTCACTCATAGGCGGGAGTTGAATGATGAGAACACATGGACACAGGGAAGGGAGCATCACACACTGGGGTCTGTTGGAGGGAAATAAGAGAGCAACAGCGGGGGGTAGGGATTTGGGGAGAAATAGCGTGGGGAGAAATGCCAGATATAGGTAAAGGGGAGGAAAGCAGCACATCACACTGCCATGTGTGTACCTATGCAACAATCTTGCATGTTCTTCACATGTACCCCAAAACCTAAAATAAAATAAAATAAAATAATTAAAATAATAAATAAAATAAAATAACAAAATAAAAATAAAATAAAATAAAATATAAAATATAATTAAGTAAATAAAATAAAATAATAAAATAAAATAAATAAAATAAAATAATAAAATAATAGCAATGAAATAAAATAATTAAATTAAAATAAAACAAAAGTAAAATAAAAAATTAAATTTAAAAATAAATAAAATAAATATAAAATAAAATAAATAAAATAAAATAAAATAATAAAATGTAAAATAAAACGCATATTTCCAAAATCGCTGCCTGGAAAAAAATCCAGACACAGATTTTCAGAGATTTCCCCAGGCCTGCCACAAGGGGGCACCGAGGTCCTGCGCGCCGCGCATGCGCACTGCGACTCATCGGCATGGCAGCCTCCTGGGTGTCTATTGCGAGGACTCAACTTCCTTTTGTCAGGACCCCCTTGGGTGAGGCCGCTTCCAGACACCTGGACCCGCTGAGGCGAAGGTGAGGAAAAGGCTTCCCGTCCCCGCTGAATGCGGTGGAGGGAGCGCAGCCACGTTTCCCGTTGGGCTAGTGAGAACCTCAGTTTTTGGAGGCTTGGGCATGTCACTCCCACGCAGACCAAAATGCGGTTATGGATGCGGGTACGCTTCTGGGGAGATACCCCGGTACCGGGAGAGGAGGAGGAACTGTGGGGCGGTCGGGAAGTTCTGGTAGGTGCAGGCGCCACAGCCTGAGACTACGGAAACAGGCACCTGGGATCAGTGCTTGGTGTTTTTATTTATTTATTTATTTATTTATTTATTTATTTATTTGGTTTTTAAGAAGGGGTTTCATTTATGTATGTATGTATGTATGTATGTATGTATGTATGTATGTATGTATGTTAAAACGAGGTTTCGCCATGATGGCCAGGCTGGTCTTGAACTCCTGACCTCAGGTGATCCACCCACCTCGGCCTCCCAACATGCTGGGATTATAGGCGTGTGCCACAGCGGGAGCCAGTGCTTGATGTATTTAACACCTGTTTATGAATATAGTGGAAACACCACAGCAAAACAGAAAAGTAGGCACATTAACGCTAGTTAACACTAGGTTGTAAATCTGTATGGCCCTGGGGTCTTCTCTCTCCTTTTTTTTTTTTAAAGATGGGGTTTCACCATGTTGGTCAGGCTGGTCTTGAACTCCCGTCGTGAGTTTATCCTCCTGCCTTGGCCTCCAAAGTGCTTGGATTACAGGTGTGAGCCACTACGCCCGGCCAGTGCTTGGTGTTTTAACCCCTTGTTTATTAATGAAATAATATTTGCACATTAATGCTAGTTAACACTAAGCTGTAAACCTGTATGGTCCTGATTTTTTTTTCTTGATTTTATTAATTATTATTATTATTGCATTTAGGTTATGGGGTACATGTGAAGAACATGCAAGATTGTTGCATAGGTACACACATGGCAGTGTGATGTGCTGCCTTCCTACCCTTTACCTATATTTGGCATTTCTCCCCATGCTGTCTCTCCCCAACTCCCCAACCACTGCTGTGCCCCCCACTTCTCCCCAACAGACCCCAGTGTGTACTGCTCCCCTCCCTGTGTCCATGTGTCCTCATTGTTCAACACCTGCATATGAGTGGGAACCTGCGTTGTTCTTTTCCATTTCTGTATTTTTTTTTAAGACAGAGTCTCGCTGTGTTGCCCAGACTGGATGCAGTAGCCAGGTCTCAGCTCGCTGGAGTCTCCACCTCCCGAGTTTAAGCGATTCTCCTACCTCAGCCTCCCGAGTAGCTGGGACTACAGGCACGTGCGACTACAGGCACGTGCTACCACGCTCAGCTAATTTTTGTGTTTTTTTGTAGAGAGCAGTTTCACTGTGTTGGCCAGGCTGGTCTCGAAATCCTGATCTCAAGTGATCTACCCGCCTCGGCTTCCCAAAGTGCTGGGATTGCAGGCGTCAGCCACTGCACCCAGCCTGGGTTCCTTTTATTCCTCCCTCCATCTTCCAGGCTGGAGTGCAGTGATGGCACAATCTCCACTCGCTGCAACCTCAGCTGCCTGTGCTCAAACAATTCTCATGCCTCAGCCTCCTGAGTACCAGGGACCAATGAGTGTGTGCCACCATGGCCGCATAATTTTTTGGTGTATTTTTAGTAGAGATAGGGTTTCACCATGTTGGTCAGGCTGGTCTCAAACTCGCGACCTCAAGTGATCTGCCCACCTCCTCCTCCCAGAGTCCTTGGATTACAGATGTGAGCCACCACACCTGGTCTCTGAGGTCCTTTTCTCATGGGAGATCTCTAAGCATCATTTCAAGCTTTTCTATGCAAATTGGTGCATTTAAATTTTCCTTTAAAGTCCATTTTGTTAGCATGTATTTTTACTATGAAATCACCGATTTTCTCACGGTTTCCAGTTTGATTCAAAAAAATTTCTCTTGACTTCTAATTTATCTCTTTCTAGTCTTCAACAGAATTCTTAATCCTGTGTATCTCTATCTGTTTCCATCAATAATATTTTAAAAATATACTTCTTAGTTTATCTTTTCAATTGAGAGAATTGTTATATTTGACAATTTCTCATGACCCAATGACAATCTTTAATGATTTTAAATTAAATTCTACCTAATACAGTACCTCTTGCAGGACCCTGCTGTCGGTGGTATTGTTACTGACCAGAGTTTCTTGGCTCTCCGGTAACAGAAATTGAAATGAGACTGAGCAAGTGTTTCAGACAAAGCTTTTGTTTAAGTGTTTTGTTTAGCTTGGTTAAATTTATTCCACAAGGCTTTTATTTTTGTGTTTTATATTCGAACACAAGGGAGGCAGCAGAAGAGAGAGAATTCTGTCTGGCTCTCTGAAGAGATTCAGGAGGGGAGTGTTTTTAAGGTTTGGCTCTATTGCCCAGCCTGGACTTCAGTGACACCATCTTGGCTCAGTGCATCCTCCTGGGCTCAAGCCATCCTCCCACCTCAGCACCACAAGTAGCTAGGACTACAGGCATGAACCACCACACTCAGCCCAGTGTGTTATTAAGTTTCAGTAATTAGTCTTGCCATTCGTTTTTCATTCAACACTGAGATTTTGTTTTTCTTTACTAATTATCTCATATGGACTTTTGCTCTATTAAACTATTATTTCTTTGATCTACAAATTGAGGGTGATCCTTGCTGATTATCTAGCCAATAAATACATTTTTGTTTTTAGAAGAAACACAGTGTTAACTTGTTGTATTTCATAACTGCTATGACTTTAAGGATTTGGCTGGACAGTGTCTTAGACATATTTGATAAGGGTGGACATTGGGTAAATGGTTTGGGGGAACATGAGAGCAGATGAGACTGTAGGCAGATGAGATCAAATCCAAATGGAAAGATACATTTTTTTTTTCCTCCCAGTTGGGGCAGGCAAGGAAGTGAAATAGGTCTGTGGATTGGACTGTAGGTAAAAACATTGTATTACCTGATTTGGGAGTTATGTGGTAGTTAGCTGGGAGGCTGTCTTTCTTTGGTTAAGTACATGGGAGTATTTTCTGTGGAGTTGTAGTAACTGCTGGGGAATCTAAGAGAAGAGATGTTACACTTTACACTGCTATTGCAAGATTCCTAGCAGTATGAAATTACTGGAAAAGAAATTATAAACAACCACATCAGTGCCATGTCTGTAAAGCAGAGACAGCATCAAACTTTACATTATACAGGCCAAAACCCATCCAAATCCAGGTCAGTGGAAGCTGTGTACCAAGAGCCCTGGTGAGAATCTGGATGCTATATCAATATTGTAGCTGTTATATCAGCCTTACGGTGTCATCATTATTACAGGTGTCAGATGAGTCTTAGGGGTGTCTTAGCAGTTTTGTGGGTGTCATATCAGTATTGTGTGTATCATATTTGTATTGCGGGTGTCATATCAGTATTGTGGGTGTCCCATCAGTCTTATGGGGATCATATCACTATTGTGGGTGTCACATCAGTCTTATGGGCATCATATCAGTCTTACAGGTGTCATATCTGAGTCTCAGGAGTGTTATATGAATTTGTTGATGCCATATCAGTCTTAGGGAAGTCATATCTGTATTGCAGGTGTCACATCAGTCGTATGGGAGATCACAGCAGTCTACAGCAGTCTTGCAGGTATCATCAGTATTGTGGGTGTCACATCAGTCTTACAGGTGTCACAGCAATCTTGAGGTTGTTATATCAGTATTACGATATGCCATGATATGTCCTACCAGTATGAATGTCTTCTAAAAATACCCTCACAGACATACCTAGACATAGTGCTTTAATAGCTGTGTATCCCTTAATCCAGTAAAGTTTACACCTAAAATTAACCATCACAGGCAGGGAGCAGTGGCTCATGCCTGTAATCCTAGCACTTTGGGAGGCCAGGGTGGGTGGATTATGAGGTCAGGAGTTTGAGACCAGCCTGGAGGACATGGTGAAACCATCTCTACTAAAAATACAAAAAATAAGGCAGGTGTGGTGGTGCATGCCTGGAATCCCAGCTACCTGAGAGGCTGAGGCAAGAGAATTGCTTGAATCCAGGAGCGGAAGTTGCAGTGAGTCAAGATTGTGCCATTGCACTCCAGCTTGGGTACAGAGCAAGACTCCCTGAAAAAAATAAAAAATAAAAAATAAAAAATAATCATCACACTATTTATGCCTAAATCATGACCAAAATTTTAGAATTTTTAAAAGTTTTTTTTTTTTTTTTTGAGACGGAGTTTTGCTCTTGTTACCCAGGCTGGAGTGCAATGGCGCAATCTCGGCTCACTGCAACCTCTGCCTCCTGGGTTCAGGCAATTCTCCTGCCTCAGCCTCTGGAGTAGCTGGGATTACAGGCACGCGCCACCATGCCCAGCTAATTTTTTGTATTTTTAGTAGAGACGGGGTTTCACCATGTTGACCAGGATGGTCTTGATCTCTCGACCTCGTGATCCACCCGCCTCGGCCTCCCAAAGTGCTGGGATTACAGGCTTGAGCCACCGCGCCCGGCCTTTAAAAGTTTTAGAATGAAAGCTGGGCAACATAGCCAGACACCATCCCCACAAAAATATTGAAAAGATTACTAGTCATGGTGGCATGCTTGTGTAGTTCCAGTTACTCTAGAGCAGGCATCCCCAAACTACGGGCTTCATGCAGCCCCCTGAGGCCATTTATCTAGCCCCCCACCACACTTCAGGAAGGAGCACCTCTTTCATTGGTGGTCAGTGAGTGGAGCATAGTATGTGGCAGCCCTCCAATGGTCTGAGGGACAGTGAACTGGCCCCCTGTGTAAAAAGTTTGGGGATGCCTGCTCTAGAGGCTGAGGTGGAGAATCTTTTGAGCCCAGGAGACTGAGGCTGTAGAGCTAGGATTATGCCACTGCATTCCAGTCTAGGTGACAGTGTGAGAGTCTCTCAAAAAACAATCAACAGTAATCATATTCTTGGGAATAAATTTAACCAAGTTACAAGACATGTACATGGAAAATTTCAAAACATTGCTTAAATTCAAGAAAGCATAAATAAATATGAAGATACCTCATGTTCATAAACTAGAATACTTAGCAATTTTTAATATGGCAATATTACACAAAGCCATTGACAAATTCATTGCAATTCCTGTTAAAATCCCAAAGTCCTTTTGGTAGAAATCCACAAGCTGATCCTATCATGTATATGAAATTTCAAGGGATACAGAAGAGCCAAAATAATGTCAAAATAATAATAATAATAATAATAATAATAATAATAATAAACTCATAAGCTCACGTTTCCAAATTTCAGATCTTACCACAAAGCAACAATAATAAAAACAACATGACTCTGGCATAAGGATGCATGATGCATGTATAGATAAATGGAACTGAATTTTGAGTCCAGAAATAAACCCATATTTATATTAGCAATTTGTTTTTTTGAGACAGGGTTTCACTCTGATTCCCAGGCTAGAGTGCAGTGGCATGATCATGGCTCACTGCAGCCTCTATCTCCCAGGCTCAAGTGATCCTTCCGCCTCAGCCTCCCAAGTAGCTGGGACTGCAGGTGTGCACCACCACACCTGACTAATTCTTTGATTTTTTGTACAGTTGGGGTCTTGCTGTCTTGCCTAGGCTGACCTCAAACTGCTGGCCTCAAATGATACTCCCTTCTTGGCCTCCTGAAGTATTGGGATTACAGGTGTCAGCTATCATGTCCAGCCTGCTGATTTTTAAAAATGGATTTCTTTTTCTTATCTGTCTTTGTTTGTTTGTTTGCTTGTTTGTTTGTTTTTGGAGGCATGGTTTTGCTCTGTTGCCCAGGTTGTTGTGCAGTGGTGCGAACGTGGCTTATTGCAGCCTCAACCTCCTGGGCTCAAGCAATACTCCCTCCTCTGTCTCCCAAGTAACTAAGAGTACAGATATGCACCACCACACCTAGCTAATTATTAAATTATTTGTAGAGAGAGGGTTTCCCTGTGTTGCCCATACTGGCCTGAAACTCCTGGGTTCAAAAGATCCTCCCACCTCACCCTCTCAAAGTCATGGTATTACAGGTGTGAGCTCCCACCCCCAGCCTGGAATTGTTTTCTTAATTACATTCTCATGTTGTTTGTTGCTTGTGTCTAGAAAAACAGCAGATTATTGTGTATTGACATTTTGGGTTGTAACTTTGCTGAATCTATTTACTAGTTTTAATAACATTTTGGCCGGGGAGCAGGGGGTTTCCTCATGATTTTCTGTACCTAACATGGATCACATGACAGTTTTACTGCTTCCTTACATATATGAATGCTCTTTCCTTCTTTTTCTTTCCTATTTGTTCTGCATGGAACTTTCAGTAGAGTGTCGAATGCAGTGATGAAAATGAGCACTGATGCCTTGGTTTTGATCTTAGTAGTAAAGCATTGGGCCCTAACACTGGAGATAGTGCTAAAGGCCCGTGGTTGTGTTTTGAAAATTCATATCCCTAGTTTTGGGGTGTTTTTATGATGAAGTTATGTTGACTTTATTGAAAGTACTTCCTGCATCTGGTAAGATTAGTATGTGGGCTTTTTCTTCATTCTATTTATTTGACGTTAATTTGCAGGGATGGTTTTAGTATGCAAAAACAGATCGATTTTCTGAGAAAAGGATTTAATTATCATTGTGTGTAATCCTTTAAAAATGTGCTAATATGAAATTACAGTTCTTTTATTGACCATTATTAATTGAATAATTATACTAGACATTGATCTATACACCTTTCTGTTCTTGCGATGTCAAGTCCTAGTGTATTATTTAATTGGGAAAGGGATTGGGGATGGGGATGGGTTGGTTTAGTATTTATAGTATTAAGGGTTAGAAGGTTGGAGGATAAAAATTAGCAGAAAAGAAACGTATCTGAGGGATTTAAGGGGAACAGTATGATGAGGTCAGGGTCAAAGTCAGGGTTTAGGGCTAGCAAGAGAGTGCCTGTAGCCTTCACCAGCAGTAAATATTACTGATTTTTTTTTTTTTTTTTTTTTTTTTGAGACAGGTCCTCGCTCTGTCTCCTAGGCTGGAGTGCAGTGGTGCAGTCTTAGCTCACTGCAACCTCTGATTCATGGGTTCAAGCTATTCTTGTGCCTCAGCCTCCCAAGTGGCTGGGACCACAGGTGCAAGCTACCATGCCCGACTAATTTTTTTTTTTTTTTTTTTTTTTTTTGTATTTTTAGATGAGATGGGAAACCCAATAAAAGGGGAGGTAAGGAAGGAGTGAGGAACACGGGTGTATGGTTTGATGAAATGAATTCTCTTTCCTCTCCTCTTTGGAGTTACTGACATTTTAAATCAAATGAATGTCGCAGAGGATTAGCTTAACATATCACTGGTTCAAGCTCCATGGAAGGGTTAGGGGTGGGAGGGGATGTGAGTGTGTCCTGGCCATTGAAGTCTGAGGTGAAACACAGAACAGGATTTTACAGACAGGTGTCATAAATAGCATCATGCAGTTGAAAAATGCAAATGTAGATGCCCCAACTCCATCAAGGATGGAGATTTTGCATGCTAGGAAGGAAACCCTAACACTAGGTAGCAACATGAACATTCCAGGGGAAAAAAAAAAAAAAAAAAAAAAAAACAAAAAACCTCCCACAAGCCATACAGCTGGCATGCTGTCAATCAATTTGGAGTCTGCCTATGTGTGAAACCCTGAGAAAAAAGGTTAAACTCTAGGGATTAACACCTTCTGAGGTTGCAAGATGCCAGACGGTGTAACCAGGAGAGCCAAGTGATGCAGGTGGGCTGGGTGTGCAGAAGCACCTGTGGTTCTCAGTGGATCCACTTGGGAAAGCTGTTTAAAAAATCTCCCAGTAAGAGGGATGGACTCACTGTAAACCTGTACAATATAACAATTCATGGGAGGAGGGCAGGGCTAACAGCCCCTATTTTATAAAGTTCATTCATATCAGAAATTTGTTCAATAGTAGGGGGCTCAAGCTTTGAGGCAGAGAGGTTAAATGACTTACCCATTGTCAGAAGCTACTGAGGAGGAGGAGGAGATGAGGTCTGAATCTAGACCATGTGTTATTAGCCATTCTACTGCCCTCTTAATGTAAGACAAATCCAAATATGAGTAAGCTCCAAAATAGACAGCACTGATTTGCAATGTCATGTGGGTCAATCAGCAAGAAACCAGTGCAGAACAAAAGGTGTGCATTCAGTTACCCAATCCTCTTTCCTGGGCTTCTAATAAATACAAAGGGGTGGGCAGTGGGGCACAGACACATGAGCATGGGAAGACCCACAGGAACAAGGTGTATTTCAAACCTTGAAATCCATCCATGAGAAATCACTCCATGAGTCTATAAGCAGAACAGGCAAGGTGGTCAGATGGCATATCCATCTGCCCGTAGTCCCAAACTGTTTTTTTTTTTTTTTGGAGACAGTTTCACTCATGTTGCCCAGGCTGGTGGGCAATGGTGCCATCTCGGCTCACTGCAACCTCTGCCTCCGAGGTTCAAGCGATTCTTGTGCTTCAGCCTCTTGAGTAGCTGGGATTACAGGCATGTGCCAGCACGCCCAGCTAATTTTTGTATTATTAGTAGAGATTGAGTTTATCCATGTTGATCAGGCTGATCTTGAACTCCCAGCCTCAGGTGATCTGCCTGCCTCAGCCTCCCAAAGTGCTGAGATTGCAGGCATGAGCCACTATGCCCGGCCTATTGTTCCAAACTTTATCACCCTAAGGCTGACAACCTGGAAGCCACTTAAGGCTTCCCTTTCCCCTTTCATAATGCAACCACAGTTTCCAGGTCAAGTCTGGAACCTAGGAATAAGCATAACAAACGTGTCATAACAAAACAGCACATATCACTAGGATACACAGACATCACCCATATGAAGCTCTGAAATCTGTTATTTCCATCTCAGCACAATGCTGCACAAACAGTTACTCGTGTTTGCACAGGGAAACACAGACCAGAAAGGCTGTTCCTTCCATTCAAAAGCCATTTCCCAGCCTGACACATGGCTCACACCTGTAACCCTAACCCTAACCTCAACCTCAACCCCAACCCTTAAACCCTAACTCTAACCACTAACTCTACCCTAACCCTAACCCTAAACATCTAACCCTAACCCCTACCCTAACCATAAATCCAACCCTAACCCTAACTCCTAACCCTAACCCCAACTGCAGTTGGTTTTTCAAAAGTATACACCAATCTTTACAATGATTACAGTAAATCGTCAGTTCTACCCAGTTTTCTCCATCTTGGAGAGTCCCTCCAGAAAGCATCTTTACCACCTTTACCAATCTGTCATGGTTTCATAGTTGACTACTTTTGTATTCCCATTGCCACTCCCTGACCTTGTAATCCCTCAGCTCGAATACCACATGCCATGTCCTCAACTGGGCCACATCTTCTCACTGGGCTCAGAGGAAACACTCAAATTCCTCAGTCCTTATGACCTGCTCCTGTCCCTGCAGCACACACAACTGTGCAAGTGATTCCTCTCGTTCCCCCATAAATATCTGGGCTCCAGCCAAGATTGCTCCTTCACCAGCCCTGGGAAGCCTTGCTCCTCTCCCTCTGGAGGCTTTTTTTTTTTTTTTGGTGGGAGTCTCACTCTGTTGCCTAGGCTGGAATGCAGTGATGCAATCTCGGCTCATTGCAACCTCCTGCTTCCCAGGTTCAAAGAATTCTCCTGTCTCAGACTTCCATGTATCTGGGATTATAGGTGTGTGTCACCGTGCCTGGCTGATTTTTGTATTTTTAGTAGAGATGGGGTCTTGCCATGTTGGCCAGGCTGATGGAGGACTTTTTAAATGACCCAGACCCTCTCTGGGCCTGGTATTTCTTCCCCAATCGCCCAACATACTTGGATTTGCCCACTGCACTATCTCCCAGGCAGATGATCTTCATGTTGTCATCAGCATGGTATTTCACTTGGTCCAGCTCACTGGGTTTGGTTTTGTCTTCTACCATTGGCTCCTAGCTGTAGAGAGGGGTCCAGCCCAGGGTGGTGGTGCGGAGTCTTGTCTGGGAAGATCAACAAGAGGCTGCTGTTAGAGATAAGTCCCCTCAACCAAATCTCTGTCTTCCTCTTCCTGGACAGGAGAGACAATGAGCCAAAGAGAGACGGGCCCAAGAACACAGTGACATCCTTCTCCATTAATATAGGACAAATCCAAATGTGAGTAAGCTCCAAAATATACACTTGTCTGCCACATGCCGAGCCTTAGGGTTTTAACCTTGTACACACAAGATTCTCTTAGGGTGGTTTTCCCTGATATCTTCCTCCTGCTGGTATGTTTAAGGTCACACCTCCCACTCCTAATTGGAGAGACAATATTCTGTATTTGCAAGTTCTTTTTTTTTTTGAGATAGAGTCTCGCTTTATCACCCAGACTGGAGTGCCGTGGCATGATCTTGGCTCACTGCACCACCACCTCCTGGGTTCAAGCAACTCTCCTGCCTCAGCCTCTCCAGTTGCTGGGATTACAGGTACCCGACATCATGCCCAACTAATTTTTATATTTTTAGTAGAGATGGCATTTTACTGTATTGGCCAGGCTGGTCTCAAACTCCTGACCTCAAGTGATCATCTCACCTCGGCCTCCCAAAGTAATGGAATTGTAGGCATGAGTTGCCACGCTCAGCCTGTATTTACAAGTCAACATGCAAAAGTTTCCCTACTTGTAAAACAGACCAAAAAACAGTGCCCATGTCACACGTTTGATCTAAGACACCATCTGTTAGAAAGCCTGATCTCTCATGACTGAATGACACCGACCACACAGCCAAAGATGCCTGCCCCACACTTGTGACCCTTTTCCTTTTTCATGCCTCTTACCTCCCCTTCGTTTTCCATCCTACTGTAATCTGTAACTGCCTCTCCCTCCCTGAACTTGGGCAGTTCCCTAACCCCCTTCTCTAGGGGTTTCTCAGTCTTTACTAGTTTGAAGTGTCTCCTAAATGCTGATCATGCCCTGCTGCACCTCCACCCAGACTGCTTCCCTCAGTGCCGGACTCAGATATGTTATGCAATTGCGTATCAGACTGGGAGTAGTAGAGTATGACACACAGGCATCAATAATATGTTATACACAAATACTTAAGTCCTGTCTACTCCAAAGGCTGCTCCTCACAGTACCCATTTGCATAAGACATTCACCAGGTGTCCAGTGCCAACAGCTGTGTGCAGCATAATCTCTAGCTTTGTTCTGCTCTCCTCTCACCTAAATATGACCTTGCAAACATTCCTGAGAATGTAACCACAGTCCAGACTCTCAGCTAGCTGGGTACATAGAAATGATATGATGACGAGATAGCAGCAAGAAGTGAACCTTACTGAGCATTCACCATAAAGAGACGTTGCACAGGGTTCAGAGGATGTAAGACAAAATGATGGCAAAATCTACTGTGGTCAGAGCTACAACAGAAGTATGCACACGGGTCAGGGGTAGAAAATACCAAGAGGGCCTCCAAGTTTTACTGACTGTGCCACCACATAGCTACTGCTCCTGCACAGAGATGCACTTCGCCTTGGTTATCCAGGGGCAGAATTTCTAGGAAGTGGCAGATGCTTGGTAAGCATGGTGAGGGATCAGCCTCATCCAGCCGCATGGCTCCATGCGCAAGGACCCCAAGGCGTGCTCCCCGTCCTAGGCCTGAGGGACCCCACCAGGGCACAGGCTGCCCAGCATGGTGCCTGACTGGAGGGGAACAGGGAATGCATCTGTCACTGAGTGTGAGACTGGAGCTTCTGTTAGTGGGTGTGGTACTAAGGCTTCAGTGGGAGACACCCGCCTAGAGGGAGTGGATGGGTGGGCACGTCAGGAGTGGGGGGCGCAGTTCCAGATTTCTACAGTTTGTAATTCTTTGATGGAGTAAATTTGAGCAAATTTCTCAACTTTATTTATTTATATTTATTTATTTAATTTATTTTTTAATAGCATTTTAGGTTGGGGTACATGTGAAGAACATGCAAGATTGTTGCATAGGTACACACGTGCCAGTATGATTTGCTGCCTTCCCCATGCTATCTCTCCCCAACTCACCATCCCCCACGGTCCCTCCCCTATTCCCCCCAACAGACTCCAGTTTGTAGTGCACCCCTCCATTTGTCCATGTGTCCTCACTGTTCTACCCCCGCCTATGAGTGAGAACATGTGGTGTTTGATTTTCTGCTCTTGTGTCAGTTTGCTGAGAATGATGGTTTCCTGTTTTACCCATGTCCCTACAAAGGTCACGAATTTCTCAGTTTGTCGACATTTGTTATGAACTCAGAGCTGAGACACCATGACTGAGCAGGAATTTGGAGAGAAGCCCGGTCATCTCCACACAGCCTGGCAAGAACTCTGGCCATGTGCCTGTGGAGAACAGCGGTTCCTGTGGGGCAGACAGGTGTAGACCAAGTAGCTGTGAAATTTATTCTGAAGAAAACGCACAAGGAGGAAGCAAGCCGACCTTAGAGGAGGAGGGATGGCCCCCCAGGGGACGTCCCATGCATGGGCTTGTGAACCCTGAATATCTGAGACGGTCTCAGTCAATTTAGCAAGTTTATTTTAAATTGTTCTACTATAAGGACACATGCACACGGATGTTCATTGCAGCACTGTTTAGGATAGCAAAGACCTGGAACCAACCCAAATACCCATTGGTGATAGAGTGGACAGGGAAAATGTGGCACATATACACCATGGAATATTATGCAGCCATCAAAAATGATGAGTTCGTGTCCTTTGTAGGGACATGGATGAACCTGGAAACCATCATTCTCAGCAAACTGACACAAGAGCAGAAAATCAAACACCGCATGTTCTCACTCATAGGCAGGTGTTGAACAATGAGAACACATGGACACAGGGAGGGGATCACTGCACCCTGGGGTCTGTTGGGGGAAAATGGGAGGGACAGCAGGGGGTGGGGAGTTGGGGAGAGTTGGCATGGGGAGAAATGTCAGATGTAGGTGATGAGGAGGAAGGCAGCACACCACACTGCCACGTGTGTACCTATGCAACAATCTTGCATGTTCTTCACATGTACCCCCAAACCTAAAGTGCAGTTAAAAAAAAAAAAAGAAGTTTATTTTGCCAAGGTTGAGGATGCACACCTGTGACAGCCTCAGGAGGTCTTGATGACCTGTGCCAAAGGTGGTTGGGACACTGCTTGGTATTATACCTTTTAGGGAGACAGGAGACATCAATACATGTAAGACGAACATTGTTTTCAAAGGGCAGGAAAACTCGAAGCAGCGAGGGGGCTTCCAGGTCACTGTAAGTGAGAGAAAAACTTGTATTTTTTTGAGTTTCCGAATAGCTCCCACAAAGGAGACAATCATACATGCATCTATCTCAGTGAGCAGAGGGGTGACTTTGAATAGAATGGAAGGCAGGTTTTCCCTGAACATTTTCCAACTTGATTTTTCCCTTTTTAAATAATTTTTGGGCCTCGAGGTTTTCCTTTCACAGAACCTATGACTAGATTTGCATTTTTACATCTTTCGAGGAGGCTGCAACACACATGCAGGAGTCATGCTGATGGCCTGGAGACAGTGAAGGGAGAGAAGTGGATGTGAGAGACTTTTAGGAGATAAGACTGCCAGGACCTTGGTGATCATTTGGATATGGAAAGTGGAGGAGGGGTGTCAAGCAGATATTGCTCTTGGATTACCACCTGGGATATTAGGTGCAAAGCTCTATTATTAGAGGCCAAAAAACAACTCAAGGCGGTGTGGAGCAACCCATTGTTTTAATGAGAGCCTGGGTGCAGATGGGCTGAGGAGTAAAATGGTGTCAGCCCCAAGTGAGGGTGAGGCAGGGGTTTTATAGTCTCCTGTAAATGTGAAGTGTCCCAGTCTGATGTAACTGCTACCTGGGACCTAGATGGCCTCTCTCTTGATCTTCACAGGGTACTTGTCTTCTGGCCTGCCCTATTCTGGCTTCTGCTCTCTTGCTGACCCACACTGCTGGCACAAGTGTCTTGCACCTTGGGACCAGGCCTGAGGAGGAAGAAGTTAACGCCCCAAGCTTTGAGGCCCTGGGGAGAACCTTTCATTAGGGAGAGGGGGCTGGCATATTTTTCTTTGTTAGGCAGCACTTGGTTTTGAGGTGCAGTGGGGTGCCTCAAGCCAACAGCTTGACTCCTCATGCAGGCCAGACCCCACATGCCCATTCCTGTGACTGCCAGGCCACTTGGAGGCTGAGAGAGACAATTTTTTCTGGCCTCTGTCCTGTGCATGTTTACGGATGCCTTCTCTGTGTTGGCAGATTTGGGGGTCCATCAGATAGGATTCTGTGAAGAGATCGCAAAGGTCTTTCATCCAATTTTTAAAACTTTTTTTTGTTCATCATATCATTTCCACAATCAAATGAAAAAACTATACAGAGGTCTATTTAGTGATAAGGTTGATGGTGCACTTGTGCTAGGCAGTGTTTTAGTTTCTTGAGACACCAAGGAGTTGCATTAGAGTTTTGCATATGTAAGTCCTGCTATTGAGAGCTGTGTGTGTTATAATGTCTGATTTGTTCAGGTGGGATCTGGGCATCTATAAGCTTCAGTAAGGGGAGGCTGGTGTCCAGCAAGTATCCAGTACCCCCTCAACATCCCAGTTCTCCACCAATCTTCCAATTCTAGGACTGATGTGGAGGCCCTCAGAGTGACTTAAGAGGGGAAGTAGTCACTGTGCTCTGTGGCTGGCTTGTTTGGGAGTATACATTGTAAATCCTCTGCCAACAAAATGTTGGAAACAAGTAGTGTTTCAGCTTGAGTTTCTCGTAAATGGCTTGCAGTCGTATAAACCAGAGCATGCATACCACAGGGCAATATGAGGTTCCCTCTACCACCTTTTCTCCCAGCAGCCTAGGTGCGCGTCTGCACAGAATAATGTGTGCAGCCTCACTGTGTGAAAGTCCAGTGCTTTGTGCTTGGAGTGTCATCATGGAAAGGCCCCTTACTTGGAAGGTTGCTGTGCTGCCACAGAGAGAAGGATGAGGAGTGCAGTGCTGCTGTGTCTGCGTCTCGCTCTGTGACAGGAGGCACAAGATACCCTTGGTCTTATGCAGACCTTGGGTGTCCCAGCTCACTTCAGCCCTGAGCAGCCTGATGCAGGTGGTGGGCCCTGGTTCTGGAGCTGAGAATACACCCTGGGCTTCCACAGCATGGCTGGCACAGTGGGCATTCAGTTGCTGATTTAAGGACTACTATGGAATCCTGTGCCAGATGCAGTGGTACACAGCTGGGATCCAAGGGTCCCTGCTTGTGCTGGAGAATCTGGGCAGATGTAAAGGGTTAAGGTTAGGGGTAGGAAGAGTGTTAGGGTTAGAGTTTGGGGTTAAGGGTTAAGGTTAGGGTTAGTGTCAGGGTTTGGGCGTTGGGGTCAAGGGTCTAAGCTAGAGGATAGGGGTTAGGGTTAGGGTTAGTGGTAGGTTTAGGGGTTGGGTTTGGTTAGGGTTAGGGGTTGGGGTTAGGGTCAGCAGGTTAGGGTTTAGGGTTAGAGGTTAATGTGGGGCTAGGGGTGGAGGTGAGGGTGAGGGTAATAAGCAGATTAGTAAAAACAATTCTGCTTCACTTCAGTAACATTTTTTCAGCTTCTCCAACTAATTTTTTTCTCAACAAACATATTTTTCCAGCAGAATAATCCCAGGCTTCTTAAAGAACCCAGTGACTTTTCACATCTTAAATCTGTGAAATCTTCATGTCTTCTTCTGCCATATGCGTAGTTCAAACATACAAGATGAGGCAAAGCCAGATGCATTCCTGAAGGTACCCAAGAAATTCTTCTTTCTCTCTCTGGAACAAGATGAATTCTCCAGACCATCAGTTCTAACCTTCAAAAGCCAAACCTGTTTGTGAGATCTCCTTTAAATACTACTGTAGACCCCAGGATTTCTTCTTCTTTTTTTTTTTTTTTTTTTTTTTTGAGATGGAGTTTCACTCTTGTTACCCAGGCTGGAGTGCAATGGCGTGATCTCGGCTCACCGCAACCTCCGCCTCCTGGGTTCAGGCAATTCTCCTACCTCAACCTCCTGAGTAGCTGGGATTACAGGCACGCGCCACCATGCCCAGCTAATTTTTTTTTTTTTTTTTTTTTGTATTTTTAGTAGAGACGGGGTTTCACCTTGTTGACCAGGTTGGTCTCGATCTCTCGACCTTGTGATCCACCCACCTCGGACTCCCAAAGTGCTGGGATTACAGGCTTGAGCCACCACGCCTGGCCTGGATTTCCTCTTTAAATTTTTTAAATATTAGTTTTTGGAATCAATATATTTGTAATTTTAGAATTTGTATTAATATAAGGGAGAACTATTTAAATCTGTCTATGCCATATGTGCTCTGGCTTATTGTCCAATTATTTGTAGACTCAGGCTAAACTTTTGTTTCTGTCTCTAATTTTTGTCAGAACAAGTATAACTGGTCTTGAAACATTCACTTTTATTGTAGGGACTCGTGCTGTCATCTCCATTCCTTTCTCTTTTCTTGCAATCTGTGTGGAAGTTCTTTAATATGAATGTTTTAATCACCTTCACTCTCCCATGTCCACTGTCAGCACATTCAAACTTACCCAGCCAAGGCTGTCATCTTAGGCCAGGGAGTTTTTAGGGATCTTTATTTTGCTGTGATGTGGTTGACACCCCTTTGACTCACTCTATCACCCTGGGGTTCTTTCTATTTTAGGAGCCCAAGAGGGCAGAAAAAGAAGGTAGGTGAGCAGTTAAGCCCTCTGATTCAGGAGAGTGCTCCCTTGTGTTAAGCAGTGTTGTAGAACATGGTATTTAGTAAGCTCCTCGCAGATGAGCCACATGCTGAGCATACATGCCTGCTTGCTGCTGGGAGCTCAGACATCCTCATCATTAGTCCATTAGTCTTTTCTATCTCTGGAGGGAATTATAAGGGCCACTTGATAACCTGTAAGTAAGGCGTTTCCCCAAAACACTGAGGACAGAACGAAAGGAGAGGAGTGTTAGCCACAGGTTGGAAGTGCATGAAAGTCTCTTGATGTGGGTTGTTGGAGAAATGCAGGCCTTTTTCAAGGACTCTGCCCATTCTAGGATGACAAATTGGGATATTAGATACCCTCAGATATTTGTCCCAAGCCTTCACTTAGGGTTCTTTATTAGTTTGTTCAGCCACCACAATGTCAAATGCTAAGCAGGGCATTGGAATCTCTCCTCAGTCCAAATTAGCACTGTCTAATTTTAAAGTTGAGTTTCTCATTATTCTCACTTAACATACCTTATGTATGCCACACTCACCCTAGTAACACATTGTGCTCGCTGTTACCTTTGCAACAAGACTTGATTTTAGTTAGCCTGGAGGAGTACTCTTCACATGTCTAGACCCAGTTCTGACTCATTCTTCTTCCCTGCATCAGTCAGTGGGGGCTAGGTTAAACTATGGTGACAACCTCCAAGTTTCAGTGGCTCAAACATATTTTTTCTCATTTATTTACATCTCATCGTGGGTCAGGTGAGAGGAAGCTCTGTGCTGCATCATCCTAACAGGAATCCAGGCTGAATAAGGTACCATCAATAAGATCTCCATTGCTATAGAAAAAAACAAAAGCATACTGGATAGAACTCTGTTTCTTGGAGATTTCTTCTGGAAAAGTCACATGTTATTTCTTCTCACCTCCAATGGCCAAAAAAACCCAAGAAACAAAAAAGTAAAAAGAAGTCATATGGCCATGCAAAAAGTGAAGTGTGATGAAACAGTCAGAATGCATTCATAAAAACTGAACTGAAAATATGACTGTCGTGATTAGCAGCCTGCATCCCTAACAACCCAGTGCTGTAACCCTCTGAACTTTTTATGTCTTGTAAAGTATTAGAATTTCTTAAGCCATACCACTCAGAGGGACTGCAAAATACATAATGACATCTCATTTAGGATGTCCTTACAGAATTCAAGGAAAAGAAGTTAAATAATTCAGAAGTGCTTTTGTGTACAGCTATTTAGCACTAGAGGGTAAGGTTAGAGATAGATCATAAAGATAGTAATAAGGTTAGGGTTAGGGTCTGGGTCAGAGTCATGGCTGGAATTATGGTTTAGAGGTAGGGTCATGGTCAGGTTCAAGATCAAAGTCAGGGTCAGAATTAGGGACCAGCGTAGGGATCAGTGTTAGTTAGGGTCAGGGTCAAAGTCTAGGGACAGGGTTAGGGTTAGAACCAGAGCTTTGTTCTCCTCAGGACCCACCTGAGGAGATGCCATGGCTTTGGAGCACCTGGTAGCATGTCCACGGTAAAGATCAAAGTTTTGTTCTACTCAAGACTGACCTGGGGAGATGTGGCTACAGGCCATGTGAGGAAGGTAAGGCAAAAGCTTCCTGTATGTTCTTGGTTTTACTTTCACATACTTGTAGAATGTAAAATACATTCTTGTTTTCAAACGCATCCCTTGCTTGAGACTTTGGCTGCTCATCACTCATAGCGTGCCATAATATATTGTAAGATTTGGCTTTGTTTCTGGGGTGACATCTTAGTATAGAGAAAGCAGAAATGCTTAGAGCCACCATGAGGACAGCTGAGATGAAAGCTGGGGATGGGCAGGCATCTTTCAAGTCACACCAAGCCTGAAGCTGGAGGAAACATGTCCACCCCCTGTAAACGCTTTTGTTCATGTTTTTATTACTCATTTCTCTTACAGTGTTAAAGTAGTCAAAACAGTATTAAAAAGTGAGAAGTAGGCATGTTAAAACTTGCAACATTATTTAAGTTTAAATATATTATTTGTACCTCATCAACATTTTTTATTTTGTTGAGAAAGTATAATGTTAATTGGCAGTATACTGGTAATAGTAGATAGAATAATGTCTGTTTTACAAACATTGACATCCTCTGTTACATGTATGAACCCCGAAAATCTGAGACAGGTCTCAGAATTTTTAGGGAGTTTATTTTGCCAAGTTTGAGGATGTGTGCCCATGATGCATCCTCAGGAGGTCCTGACATGTGCCCAAGATGGTAGGGCACAGCTTGGTTTTATACATTTTAGGGATACACCAGACATCAATCATTATGTGTAAGATATGTACATTTATGTACATTGGTTCAGTCCAGAAATCAATATATGTACGTTGGTTCAGTACAGAAAGGTGAGAAAACTTGAAGGGAAGGCCAGACATGGGGCTTCCAGATTATAGTTTGATAAGAGACAAATGGTTTCATTCTTTTGAGTTCCCATTACCCTTTCCAAATGAGGCAATCAGATATGCATTTATCTCTGTGAGCAGACAGGTGACTGAATAGAATGGGACGCAGGTTAGCCCTAAGCAGTTCCCAGCTTGACTTTTCCCTTTAGTTTAGTGATTTTGGGTCTCCAAGATTTATTTTCCTTTCACAAGGTTTAACATGTTTTCCTATGAGCATTAAATATTCATTGTGTATTTTATTAAATAAGGCACAGATTTTATAAAAATCAACTTCATGACTAGCTATATAGACATAATTACATAGAAGTTCAAATAAATTTGGAAACATTTCAGAGTTTGGGTTTGCAGTAATTCTTTGTTATTCTTTAAAAGATAAAGTGTTTTTTTTCCCCCATAAAACATAGAAACATCTAAAATCACCCATAGAATGTCCTGCCATTTTTGTTTCTCTAGTTCCCTTATTTTCTGCAAAGGTTCATTTAGGAAATTGACTTGGAATATCCTTTTAAGCTCTTCTGTCTTAGAAAACTTGGTGAAACATTGAATCATCATGGTCACAAGTTCAGTTCACATTCTTTCTTTGAATATTTTTTTTCTCAGTGGCCAATATTTGATTCTAGTGTATTATGGCTAAAAGGTAGGCACTGGAACAAAATAAAGACAAGAAGTATTTGGAATAAGTGGTCCAGTCACAATGAATCAATTTGCCATTGGAATCTATTTTTACAAAGTCACTCTTTTAAAAATGTTTAGCCATAAATTGAAACAGAGTCTATAAGATTATTATTATTATTTTTTGCATGGTCTAAGGCAAAAAGCATTTTAGAGAATGAACACAGGACACAATCACAGCACAAGAAAAAAAAAGATAAATAAGTTTATACATATGTGTTACTACTGTAACAAACATGTAAAGAGCATTTATTTTTATTTATCAGTCTGTATTTAATTTTTTTGTGTCATAGATGTTCTTATTTAAAAAAAACAGGACTAGTTAACTGTCAATTACTAGCAATTCATGGTATAAATAATTAAACAAGGAAGTGTTCAAAAAATAATGATTAAATATTTATTTTACAGCAGTTTTTGACATACACAGACTTTGAAAGAAAAAAATGTATAGATTTCCCATGTAGCTCCAACCTAGTTTTCTCTCTTAATAATATCTTCTATTAGTGTGTCTTACATGTCTTGTTAATATCTTACATAATTTGTTATACTTAATGAACAAATACAGACTATTATTAACTAAAGTTCATACTTCATTTGGATTCCCTTAGTTCTGTTTTACCCTGGCCCAGCATTCCATCCAGGATCCCACATGGCATGTAATCATCACATCCCTATGGCTCTTCCTGGCTGTGACAGTGTGTCAGGATTTCCATCTCATGATGACTTTGATAGTATTGAGAAGGAGTGGTCAGAAATTTTGTAGAATGTCCCCCACTGTGGTTGAACATGGAATATTTCTTATAATTAGACTGAGGTTATGGGTCTGGAAGAAGTAGAACACAGAGGTGAAGTGCTGTCCTTGTCATTTCATGTTCTCAAGGTGAACTCTCACCTTTGATGTTAACTTGGATCATCTGGTAGAGCTAGCATTTGTCAAGTTTCTCCTGTGAAGTTACTTTTCCTCCTTGTCCACATTGCATGTGTTCTTCTCAAGTAAGTTACTATGTAAAGACCATACTTACGGAGTGAGGAGTTAGCTCCACCTTCTTGATGGCTGAGTGTCTACATCAATTATTTGGAATTCTTTTGCAAAGGAGATTTCTATTCAACTCCACTTGCTTATTCAGCTATGTATACAAATACACCTAGATAATTACTTGAAGCTTTAGTTAGTATTAAACACTACAGCATTATGTTGCACAATTCATCCCTGTGTTGGTCATTGGTAGCTCTCTTTATTGGGTCCAGTTTTTCTTTTACATATTTCAGGGGGTTTTTAGTACTTACTTTCTGATACTTTGAGTGTATCCCGGCTCATATATTTTCTGTCCCAGTTCCAGGATCAAACATTTCCTCAGGACACCTGATTCCTTTGTGAATGGTAGGAAAACTTACATCTGGCTGCCAAATGAGCACATCATATCTTGTCCCTCATTAGCAGTGCTAGGAAGTATATGTGTGTGTAACCTACCTATACATATCTAATTACAAAGATTTCTATGGGAACTGTAGGTATCTATATTGAACTAAACATAAGTTTACTTTGATGTGTCCACCTCTGATCTACTATCACATGAATAATTCTAGCCTTTTGCTAATTTGTAACCTCCCACTTCAACAGTGAGAGACCTGGTTTCTACCATCTGTGACTTATGTAACTCATTGTTTAATGATTCCAGATACAGATACTGTGGTTTTACAATTCTTCACGATTACCCTTGTTGAAAAGAATTTTATAAAATGGAATCCCGTGATGAAGTATAGTCCATTTGCCTTCAGCCTAGATCAGCTGTTCATTTTCAAAATGACTTAGGTCAGCACCATTTTTCCTACACCTTTAGTGACTTTTCCCCCACATTTGTGTCTTAGTCCACTTTGTGCTTACAAAACAGAATACCTGAGGCAGGGTAATTTGTAAGTAAAAAACATTCATTTGGCTCACAATGCTGGTGGCTGGAATGTCTGAGATTGGGCAGTACATCTGGTGGGGGCTCAGTCTTTTTCACCTCATGGTGTAAAGTGTAAGGGGAACAAGGGGTGCACCAGAGATCACAGCAAGAGCGAAAGCAAGAGGAAGCCAGACCCTTATTTACTAACTACTCTTGCAGGAATTAATCCACTCCTGTGAGAGCAGAAATCACTCACCCCCATGGGAGGGCATTAATCTATTCATGAGGGATCGATCCCCATAATCTAAGCACCTTCCACCAGGCCCCACATCCCCACACTGCCACATTGGGGGTCAAATTTCAACTTGGGTTTTTTTCAGGGACAAACTACATCCAAACAATAGTAATTTGTAGCATAGTTAAATGGTTTTTCACATTATGTATCTTTGTGGTGATACTCTACATCCTGAATCATATTATTTAATTAGAATAGAGTTGGATTTACCTATTTAGCTGTAAAGTTCTGTGTGTTTTGGCAAATGTATAGTGGCAGGTATCCACTGTTAATAAAGTACCATATGGAACACTTCTGACCCCCACCCCATGCAGCCAGTGACTCCCCATCTGTGTAGTTTTCCTTCTCCAGAATCTCATTAAATGAGGTCACACTGTGTGGATTCTCCTCAGATGGTCTTCTTCCACTTAGCAATGTGCATGAAAGATTCACTTATGTTTTTGTGTGAGTTGATAGCTTGTTCCTTTCTATGGCTAAATAGTATTACATTGCATGAATGTATCAAAATTTGGTTATGCATTTTGGGGAGCAAAACCTTCCTCTTCTAACCTTGTTCCGGGGTCGGAGCCCTCCAGATTAACTGACAGTAGATACATTAGTAGGGGAGACAAAACTTGACTTCTTGTTCCACAGGTATCATCATGGAACAAAATTCATCGGATGACAGGATCCAGTTTACAAAGAGGTAAAAATAGCCCAAAGACAGAAAATGAGACTAGAATCTGATAACCCACAAGGGCTATTGTTTTCCTATTTGAAAAAAAAAATTTGAGCCAGGGTCTGGCTCTGTTGCCCAGGCTGGAGTGCAAAGGTGCAAGCTGAGCTCACTTCAACCTCTTCTTCCTAAGTACAAATGAGCCTCCCTCTTCAGCCTCCTGTTTAGCTGGGACTACATAGGCACCTGGCATCATGCCCAGCTAATTTCTGTATTTTTAGTAGAAACATGGTGCTGGGATTATAGGCATGAGCCACCATGCCCGGCCGAGTTATTGTTTTCCATTGAAACATAAAATTTCTCTCTGTAGCAGCCATCATTTTTGATCATAGATAATGAAAGTCAGATTATTCTTATTTTAAAAGTAAGTCTAGTTTTGTTAGATTTTGCCTGATTATTTGTGTAAGTGCAGCAAGAACAAGAGCTGACCAAATAGGTGCTTTCAAGCTTCTTTGCTGGAAGTTGTCATACAGAATCTCCTATTGGACTTTTAAAGGCCTTATTGAGACTAAAACCAAGCGAAGAACGTACTGTTAAAGTCCAGCTGCAGTCCTTATAGCATTGTGTGAATTCCCCTCTTCTTGAGGTCCCCAAAATAGCCCCAAATTCTTGGGCCTACAAGGAAATGGTCTTCCCTACTAACCTGTAAGCCTGTGAACCCTCTAATCTAGGTATCAGGCTGATTTTTCTCAGAGTGCTTTGTGAGGATTGGCTCCATAAAAGTCAACCGTATTACTGACATCTTCCATAAAGACGAAATAGAACTAGCCTACAATGACGACAAGTTTTGTGATGTGAACTGTACTTTCTTAGTACCGTTTGAAAGTAATGAAAGATTTGATTTTCACAGGGAGCAAATTGGTGACGCCAGCCCCCAGCGACCTTGTGCTCTACTGCAGCTCACCTCTGGATGATGAACTCCCTGACGCCATTCCACAGGTGCCCATGCATGATCCACTCATCCACTGCCTGCAGGTAAGGCCGCACCATTTCCGCCGAAAGAGAGAACAGGAGGGAGACCTGAGGCAGAGAGTGTGCACGGTCAGCTCTCAGGGCTCCCTGGCCACTAGAACAGAAGGAGGCTTACACGTTTCTGAAATGCCTTGAAATAAAAATATCCAAAAACTTACACTATAAAAACCATACAAAAAACTCACCTAAGTATGGAAGGAACATATTGTTTGCGGCTTGGGGCTTTGAGATCTAAGTGGTGGCAGCTAAATGAGGCTTCTCATTGGGTCCAGCTAGTCAACCGCCTTCAGGGTTTCTAGTCATACAGCCATTTGGAGGCTGGGATTTTGTCATTGACTGTGATTGGTTTGTTAATTTTTTAAGTCAGTTTAAATGCCTCCAAGTTTGGTTTCCGTTTTCTTAGGCAAGACCTCAGGCTAACAGCCTCCTTTTTTGCTTTAACATGTCAAAACTGTAATTCATTTTAATTTTACTTTCTGGCATTAATAGAAGTAAATTGACATTTTTGTTGTTAGGGTCAGGGTCAGGGTCAGGGGTTAGGGGTTGTGGATTGGGGATTGGGGTTTGCCGTTTGAGGTTAGGGTTAAGGGTTAAGGGTTAGGGTTAGGGTTTTGGGTTTAGAGTTACGGTTAGGGGTTAGGGTTGGGGTTTTAGGGTTAGGATTTTAGGGTTAGGGTTAGGGTGGTTAGGGTTAGGGTAGTTAGGATTAGGGTGGTTAGGGTTAGGGTTAGGGTTTATGGTTAGGGTTTAGGGTTAGGGTTAGATGTTAGGGGTTAGGGTTAAGGTTTAAGGGTTAGGGTTATGGGTTAGGGTTAGGGTTAGGGGTTAGGATTAGGGGTTAGGGTTAGGGTGTTAGGGTTAGGATCATGGTGTTAGGGTTAGGGTTAGGGTTTTAGGATTAGGGTTAGGGTTAGTGTTAAGGGGTTAAGGTTTGGGCTAGGGGTTAGGGTTTAGGGCTTAGGGCTTAGGGCTTTCGGGTTTAGGGTTTAGGGTTAGGACCTCAGGCCTAGGGCCTTTGGCCTAGGGTTAGGGTTTGGGGTCTGGGATTTGGTATTTGCTTTGACTCTTTAGAACCAAGCCTAACTCTCTTGAGGCAGTTGTTCCAGATATAGAATGATGCATTTCCTTAAATACATCTTTGTTATTTCCTTATGAGCTTGTTTCATTACTAGCTTGGCCATGAAAATTTTAATCTAGTCTTTGTCCTTGGAGATTACTATACCTCCATTGACTTAAATATTAATCACATCAACAACTTAATATCAAGAACATTTATAAAAATATGAGAGCAACAGAAAAGTTCTATGGGAATATGTATCTGAATTTGAGTGAAAACAGTCTTGAAGTATTACTTGGAAGGTAGAAACTACTAACAAAATATTGAAAGAGCTCAATACTTAAAACTTACATATACTTAGAAACACTATAAATATAGATAAATTAAAAATAATTGCAATAAACATTATCAAGTGGATAATTTATATAGATATTGATCTTATAAGAATGAAAAAGAGCTAAACTATCAATAATTTATCCATGAAAAAGAAACCTGTGGCCAATAGAAAATTGAAAAATTCCAAGTTAACTAATTCTTTTAAAAAATCAAATTAAAACAACTGTGCTTGCCTGCTTAACAAAAAGTGTCAAGATTAAAATATTCAAAGTTAACAAAGATTAAGACAATTACTGCTTTAATTCACTTATGGTAGGGTTAACAAATCAGAACAAACTTTCTGATATGCAATTTGGTAATTAATAGAAAATGAATTAAAATTACCAGCTCTCATATTTATTTATTTAAAAAAATTTTTTTTAGGAAGATAGACACTGTTCCTGAAAAAAAAATTGCTTTTCCTTCTGCTTAGAAAAATTGTTCATTATTTATGTTATTTTAGTGCCACACATTTTTTTCAAAGGAAAAACATGATGATATTAAAACAAGTTTTATTTTAAAGGTAAATCACTGTTGAGGAATCTAAATAGATGATGCAGTGGATATATTCACATAATTTAAAGGAAAATAAGATATAATGATGATATGATACTCAAACAATACATCACAGTTTATAAGACATTGACATTTATTTATTTTCCACAATGCTGTCATATAGGTATGACTAGTACTGGAATTTGCTTCCAATGCCAATTGGCTGCCATTTATTGAGTGTTTACTATATGCGCTATGCTTTACACACATTACCTCATTTAATCCCCATAGCAACTACATGAGATTTCTTAGAAGGCAATATTCCACTGGGTGAGATAAATCCCTACTGTATAGTAAATTTATCCAAAAAATTCAAAAAAGTGTGTTAATGCAAAATTATTTTTAATAAAAATAAATAAGTTAAACATGTACGAGGATTTACTTGGAAGTGTACTGTTTGGAATATAAAAATGTTGAACACTAAACATCCATCGATAAACTGGTTAAATTACATATGTTAATCTCCATTATGGAATACTAGGCAGTCATTGAAGTATATAATGCAGGAGTATGACAAACTATGTTTATAATATATTTTGAGTGAAAAAAAATCTAAGATATATACCTCTGTATCTTATGATAGCAGTTTTGTGGAGTGTGTGTATATGTGTGTCTGTGCAAAACATTCAGAAGACTATTATCAAAGTTATTAACAAACACTTTTATATAATCCACAAGATGTAACAAATGCGTCCATTTTGGTGAGGATGTGGTGGTAAAATGCTGTTACCAATATATTCTACCAAGGAAAGAATAGGACTAATTATTCTTCTCCAAATGATATTCTGAGGGCAATACAAGCAGAGATGTTGAGGGGTATACAGTAGACAGGGAATTTTAGTTAGGAGAAAGGCAATCCAAAAAGCAATTTGTTGCAAAATGTGAATATACAAAAATGTGAATATACTTAATGCCACTGAATTGTACACTCAGAATTTGTACACTTAAAAATGTACACTTAAAAAAATTGTACATTAAAGTGGTAAATTTTATATTATGTATAATTCACAACAATAAAAAAAGAAGTAAGGGGATAATAATTAATGTAGGCCTGGATGCTGAGATTTTAGGGACTTTCTACTTAAAGAAATGAGAGGTGAAAACACTTGAAAAAAAAAGGTGTATACAAAATCATCATTTTCATGATATAAAAGACTGTAAGAAAATCACATGAAACTGCAAACATAGACATTCAATATGTTCTCTGATCCTGTTGTATAGCTTGCCAGTAACCCATCTGCCACAGCCCCATTCATTACAACAGTGTCTCAATATTTGTATTATATAACTTTGGACAATTGTTTTATAAATTCAGTACAAATATAAAAAACGTTATTCAGCTGAAATATTTTTAAAATTTGCTAAGGAAGAGATGAGAGCAATTACGTTACCTGAAAACAACTATGCATATTTTTTTCTCTTTCTCAATTGTGAAGGAATTATGATATAGATATTTTTCAAATTTGTAGAATGAGAAACTGTTCTTTAATCTAAAGATTATGGTCAATTCTAAAATTGCTCTTTGGAATTACCCACTTTTATTTTCTTCTTTCTCATTCCTCTTCATGTCTGGTCTCAATCAACCCATGAAGGAAATATCCATTTTTTCCCCTTTTTTGGTATCTTTCTCTTACTCTTTCAATTTCCTTGGCATCCTTCATAGCTTCTGTCTTATTCAATAAATGTCCTAGATAAATATGTTCATGGAGATCTCTCTCTGATCTGATCAAGAAAGGAGAAAGAGGACAGGAATAGTAGCCCCCTGGAGTGATAGTGTAGCCTGGTGGTGCCCTTCAGCAAAATGAAAGATCAAGGACATGCCTCAGAAAGGGATAAGGTTAAGAATGGCCAGATGCAATGCTCCACCCTAACTTTGTAGGAGAAGAAGTAGATAATGCCTATGGCCAGTCACTCAGTCCACCATGCCATTATTTACTCCTCTAACAAAGCACATCATCATTTGTGTGCTGTCACTTAAAGCATACAGGTCATGGCATGACACAGATCAGATAATCATGTTTAGTGCTATTGTGTTAGAAAGGTTTTGTTTTGTTTTTTAGAATTTTTTTTATTATAATACTTAAGTTCAGGGGTACATGTGTAGAACATGCAGGTTTGTTACATAGTTATACACATGCTATGGTTGTTTGCTGCATCCATCACCGCGTCACCTACATTAGGTATTTCTCCTAATGCTATCCCTCCCCTAGCTCCTCACCCCCTGACAGGCCTCAGTGTGTGATATTCCCTTCCCTGTGTCCATGTGTTCTCATTGTTCAGCTCACATTTATGAGTGAGAACATGCAGTGTTTGTTTTTCTGTTCTTGGGTTAGTTTGCTGAGAATGATGGTTTCCAGCTTCATCCATGTCTCTGCAAAGGACATGAAATCATCTATTTTTTATAGCTGCATAATATTCCATAGCGTATATGTGCCACATTTTCTTTATCCAATCTATCATCGATGGGCATTTCAGTTGGTTTCAAGTCTTTGCTATTGTGAACAGTGCCTCAATAAACATACATGTCTACATGTCTTTATAATAGAATGATTTATAATCCTTTGGGTATATGCCCAGTAATGGGATTGCTGGGTCAATGGTATTGTTAGTTCTAGATCCTTGGGGAATTGCCACACTGTCTTTCACAATGGTTGAGATAACTTGCACTCCCACCAACAGTGTAAAAGCATTCTTTATATTGACTTAAATTCTATAGATGGCTACACACACACACATACACACATATACACACACAAAGCAGAAGATTAGGTGCTATAGCAATGTGTTTCTAACTTGCCTAAACGGTGTATTCCTAAAATATGCATATTAAATTAAAACCCTGGAGAAGACAGCCACTTTCACATGCATATGTCACGTTATCCCCATTGTAATAAATCTTAGAGTGTAAATTTGCTGCACCGTTTTCAATGAAGGCTGGTTTCTCACAGGCAACCTTCTGTCCTTCTGAAAAGGTACAGTTAAAAGAGAAAAGACCATTTAGTCACGCATGCAGATTTCATTTTAGCAAAGGTTCTTCAAGGTGTTACTAACCAATGCATTTTGGAGGTTCTGTCCATTTTCCATTTTCACAATGTATTTCTTCTGACCCATGTGTCTCAAAATTAAGTTCACATTCTATATGAACTATTTCTCCATGACGATAACTTGTTGAACTTGAATGTGTTTGACTTTTGGAGTTCATGGGCAGAGGTGGAGGAGGACATATGTTTCTTCTTCCTTATCAGCAAGTTTAGTCATAGAATTACAGAAAATAATAAAGATTTAATGAAAGTGTTCATTATGTCAAGCACCGTAGAAAGCATGGCAGATTGATTTTAGGAGCATTCCTTTGATCACCATCTCTTGATGTTAACTTCCTTGTGTGATACCCCTTTTCATGAGTAGGACCTGTGACTTGCTTGTAGCCCACAAAATGCAGCAAAAGTGATGGATCGGTACTTGATTATGTATACATAATTATGTAACATGAGATTTTAAAGCCCTTCTTGCCAAGAGACTCTCGCTCCTTGCTGGTTTTAAAGAAACTAGAGGCTACATCATGAGCTTCCAAAGCAGAAGGGGTGCAAGGCAAGGGGAAGTGGCCTGCCTTCAGTTAACAGCCACAAGAAATGGAGGCTCTCAGTTCAGCAGTCTGCAAAGCACTGAATGCTGCCAATGACCATATGGAGTTTGGAAGAAGACTTGCCCAGTCAAGACTCAGACGAGACAGCAGTACCGCTAACATGTTGATTGCAGCTTGGTTAGCTATGGATACAGAGAGCTGGTTAGGCCACACCCAGACTCCCAACCTACACAGAATGGGAAATAATATCTTTGTGTTGTTTTTAAGCTGCTGAGCTTGTGGTGACATTGTAATGCACCAACAGAATAATAAAATTGCGGGTATTTTAAATTCATTGCCTCCTTTATTCCTAAAATAACTTTATTAAGTAGGAACTATTATTTTTCCCATATTATAGACAAACTGAAACTCATGAGGTAAACAAATGAATAGTAGAACGATTTATAATCCTCTGGATATATACTCAGTAATGGGATTGCTGGGTCAAATGGGATTTCTATTTACAGGTCCTCGAGGAATCGCCACACTGTCTTCCACAATGGTTGAAGTAATTTACACTCCCACCAACAGTGTAAAAGTGTTTCTATTTCTCCACATCCTCTCCAGCATCTGTTGTTTGCAGATTTTTTAATGATCGCCATTCTAACTGGTGTGAGATGGTATCTCAATGTGGTTTTGATTTGCATTTATCTAATGACCAGTGAAGATGAGCATTTTTTCATATGTTTGTTGGCCTCCTGTATGTCTTCTTTTGTGAAGTATCTGTTCACATCCTTCGCCCATTTTTGAATGGGCTTGTTTGTTTTTTTCTTATAGATCTGTTTTAGTGCTTTGTAAATTCTGGATATCAGCCACCTGTCAGATGGGTAGACTGCAAAAAATTTTTCCCATTCTGTTGGTTGCCGATTCACTCTACTGACTGTTTCTTTTGCCGTGCAGAAGCTGTGGAGTTTGATTAGGTCCCATTTGTCTATTTTGGCTTTTGTTGCCATGGCTTTTGGTGTTTTGGTCATGAAGTCCTTGCCTACACCTATGTCCTGAATGGTTTTGCCTAGATTTTCTTCTAGGGTTTTTATGGTGTTAGGTCTGATGTTTAAGTCTTTAATCCATTTGGAGTTAATTTTGGTATAAGATGTCAGGAAGGGGTCCTGTATCTGCTTTCTGCACATGGCTAGCCAGTTTTCCCAACACCATTTATTAAACAGGGAATCCTTTTGCCGTTGCTTGTTTTTGTCAGGTTTGTCGAAGATCGGATGGTTATAGATATGTTGTATTTCCTCTGAGGCCTCTGTTCTGTTCCATTGGTCTATATCTCTGTTTTGGTACCAGTACTTTGCTGTTTTTATTACTGTAGCCTTGTAGAGTAGTTTGAAGTCTGGTAGTGTGATGCCTCCTGCTTTGTTCTTTTTGCTTAGAATTGACTTGGCTATGCAGGCTCTCTTTTGGTTCCATATGAAGTTTAAGGTGCTTTTTTCCAGTTCGGTGAAGAAGGTCATTGGTAGCTTGATGGGAATAGTGTTGAATTTGTAAATCACTTTGGGCAGTAAGACCATTTTCATGATGTTGATCCTTCCTAACCATGAACATGGAATGTTTCTCCATCTGTTTGTGTCCTCCCTTATTTTGTCGAGCAGTGGCTTGTAGTTCTCCTTGAAGAAGTCCTTTACGTTCCTTGTTAGTTGTATTCCTAGGTACTTTATTCTCTTTGTGGCAATTGCAAATGACAGTTCGTTCTTGATTTGGCTCTCTTTAAGTCGTTTACTTGTGTATAGGAATGCTTGTGATTTTTGCACGTTGATTTTGTATCCTGAGACTTTGCTGAAGTTGTTTATCAGTTTCAGGAGTTTTTGGGCTGAGACGATGGGGTCTTCTAGATATACAATCATGTTATCTGCAAATAGAGACAATTTGATTTCCTCCTTTCCGATTTGAATACCCTTTATTTCCTTTTCTTGCCTGATTGCTCTGGCTAGAACGTCCAGTACTATATTGAATGGGAGTGGTGAGAGAGAGCATCCTTGTCTACTGCCAGATTTCAAAGGGAATGCTTTCAGTTTTTGCCCATTCAGTATGATATTGGCTGATGGTTTGTCATAAATAACTTTTATTGTTTTGAGATACGTTTCGTCAATACCTCATTTATTGTGGGTTTTTACCATAAAGACCTGTTGAATTTTGTCAAAGGCCTTCTCTGCATCAGTTGAGATAATCATGTGGCTTTTGTCTTTGGTTCTGTTTATGTGGTGAATTACATTTATGGACTTGCATGTGTTGAAACAGCCTTGCATCCCTGGGATGAATCCTACTTGATCATGGTGGATGAGCTTTTTGATATGCTGTTGCAATCGGTTTGCCAGTATTTTATTGAAGATTTTTGCATCTATGTTCATCATGGATATTGGCCTGAAGTTTTCTTTTCTTGTTGAGTCTCTGTCGGGTTTTGGTATCAGGATGATGTTTGTTTCATAAAATGATTTGGGAAGGATTCCCTCTTTTTGGATTGTCTGGAATAGTTTCAGAAGGAATGGTAGCAGCTCCTCTTTGTATGCCTAGTAGAATTCGGCTGTGAACCCATCTGGACCTGAGCTTTTTTGGGTGGTAGGCTCTTAATTGCTGCCTTGACTTCAGACCTTGTTATTGGTCTATTCATGGTTTCGGCTTCTTCCGGGTTTAGGCTTGGGAGGATGCAGGTGTCCAGGAATTTATCCATTTCTTCCAGGTTTACTAGTTTATGTGCATAGAGTTGTTTGTAATAATCTCTGATGACGGTTTGGATTTCTGTGTAATCTGTGATGATATCCCCTTTATTTTTTTTTATTGCATCAATTTGGTTATTTTCTATTTTCTTTTTTATTAATCTGGCTAGTGATCTGTCTATTTTGTTGATCTTTTCAAATAACCACCTCCTGGATTAATTGATTTTTTGAAGTTTTTTTTTGTCCCCATTTCCTTCAGTTCTGTTCTGATCTTGGTTATTTCCTGTCTTCTGCTAGGTTTTGAGTTTGTTTGATCTTGCTCCTCTAGCTCTTACAATTCTGATGATAGGGTGTCAATTTTAGATATCTCCTTTCTTCTCATGTGGGCACTCGTTGCTATATATTTTCCTCTAGAGACTGCTTTAAATGTGTCCCAGAGATTCTAGTATGTTGTGTCTTTGTTCTTATAGGTTTCAAAGAACATCTTTATTTCTGCCCTCATTTCACTGTTTATCCGATAAGTCAACATTCAAGAGTAAGTTGTCAGAATGCTGGGAAGATGGCCGCCTAAGAACAGCTCAGGACTTCAGCTCCCAGTGAAAGTGCAGAGGGTGAGTGGATGCCGCATTTCCAGACGAACTCTTATTGCCCACAGACCAGGAGATACCCAGGCAGAGGGGTCGCCAGCTTCGCAGTCCCAGCCGGTGCGGCTGTTTTGGCCCCCGCGGGGCTGATTCCACCCACGCAGCTGCTGTGACCACTCCCTGTTGCTGCGGTTCTCCATACAAAAGCCACTGGTCTGGGAGCCCTCTTAGCAGGCGAGCAGAGCCTTGAGACGGCAGAGTTGCCCATTCATCTGAAATAGCGAGTCAGGCCAGGAGATTCCTAGGCAAAAAATCCACCAGGAGCCGGCGCCGCAGTTCGAGCCAACTCAGTGAGTCACAGCACGGGAGATCCCGGCGCCTTTTCAACAAGCGACCGGAGCGCGGGGTTGTTCAACTTAAAAGAAAAGACTCTGAGTGAGGGAGCCAGGTGATCAGGCTCAGATAGTCCTACCCCTCCACCCCCAACAACAATGAAAACAAAAACAGTAATTGGAAACCCTCTGGGTTGAGCCCTTCAAAACAAGCACAGCTGAACCCTGAAGGTACTGCTCGGTGGGGGAAGGGCTTCCGCCATTACTGAGACTCTCCACCGCTATGGAGGCAGGCCGCCGTTGCCGAGGCAACCCGCTGTTGCCGAAGCAACCTGCCACAACAGAGAGAGTCCCCCATAACAGAGGCAGGGCCACCATTGCCCAGACAGTTCTAACTACGCCCATATAAAAAGGACTACAGGGAAGAGTTCAGGGAAGCTGGGCGGAGCCCACAGCAGCTCAGCAAAGCCCCTGGGGGCAGGCAGTGGCTAGGCTTGCTGCTAGCTACACAGGTCAGACCTGAAAGAAAAATCAAAAAAGGCAGTAGTGCAATGGAAACTCATAAAGCTCCAACTCCCTGGGACAGAGACAGACAACGGGTGAATAAACCCACAAAAATGGGAAGAAACCAGCGCAAAAAGGATGAAAACTCATGAAACCAGAACACCTCTCCTCCTAAAAGGGATCACAACTCCTCACCAGCAAGGGAACCAGACTGGATGGAGAAGGAGGGTGATGAAATGACAGAATCAGACTTCAGAAGGTGGGTAGTAAGAAACTACAGTGAGCTAAAAGAACATGTTCTAACCAAATGCAAAGAAAAGAGGAACCTTGAAAAAAGATTGGACGAACTGCTGATGAGAATGGACAGCATAGAGAGGTGTATAAGTGAATTGATGGAGCTGAAAAACGCAACACGAGAACTTCGTGAAGCATGCACAAGCTTCAACAGCCGAATTGACCAAGCAGAAGAAAGGATATCAGAGGTCGAAGATCAACTCAATGAAATAAAAAGAGAAGGAAAGAACAAAGAAAAAGCGCAAAAAGGAATGAACAAAATCTTCAAGAAATGTGGGACCATGTGAAAAGACCTAATCTACGTCTGATAGGTGAACCTGAATGTGATGAAGAGAATGAATCCAGGCTGGAAAATACTCTTCAGGATATTATACAGGAAAACTTCCCCAACCTAGCAAGGCACACCAATATTCAAATCCAGGAAATACAGAGAACACCACAAAGATATTCCTCAACAAGAGCAACCCCAAGGCACATAATCGTCAGATTCACCAGGGTTGAAATGAAAGAGAAAATGCTAAGGGCAGCCAGAGAGAAAGGTCGGGTTAACCACAAAGGGAAGCCCATTAGACACACAGCAGATCTCTCAGCAGAAACCCTACAAGCCAGAAGAGATTGGGGGCTAATATTCAACATCCTTAAAGAAAAGAACTTTCAAACCAGAATCTCCTATCCAGCAAAACTAAGCTTCATAAGTGAATGAAAAACAAAATCCTTTGTGAACAAGCAAGCACTCAGAGATTTCATCACCACCAAACCTGCCCTACAAGAACTTCTGAAAGAGGCTCTACACATATAAAGGAACAACCAGTAAAAGCCACTTCAAAAACACACCAAATGGTAAAAGAGTATCAACGCAATCAAGAATCTGCATCAACTAACCAACAAAACAGCCAGGTAGCATTAAAATGACAGTATCAAATTCACACATAACAATACTATCCCTAAATGTCAGTGGACTAAATGCCCCAATCAAAAGACATAGACTGTCAAATTGGATAAAAAGCCAAAACCCATCAGTGTGCTGTATCCAGGAAACCCATCTTACATGCAAGGATACACAAAGGCTCAAAATAAATTGATGGAGGAAGATCTACCAAGCAAATGGAGAGCAAAAAAAGGCAGGAGTTGCAATTCTCATCTCTGATAAAATAGACTTTAAAGCAACAAAGATCAAAAGAGACAAAGAAGGACATTACATAATGGTAAAAGGATCACTGCAACAAGAAGAGCTAACGATCCTAAATATATACGCACCGAATACAGGAGCACCCAGATACATAAGGCAAGTTCTTAATGACTTACAAAGAGACTTAGACTCCCACACAATAATAGTGGGAGACTTTAACACCCCATTGTCAATATTAGACAGATCAACCAGACAGAAAATCAACAAGGATATCCAGGACCTGAATACAGACCTGGGACAAGCAAACCTAACAGACATTTACAGAACTCTCCACCCCAAACCCACAGAATATACATTCTTCTCAGCACCACATCACACCTACTCTAAAATAGACAACATAATTGGCAATAAATCACTCCACATCAAATGCAAAAGAACAGAAATCATAACAAACAGTCTCTCAGACCACAGTGCAATCGAGTTAGAACTCAGAATGCAGAAACTAACTCAGAACCGCACAGCTTCATGGAAACTGAACAACTTGCTCTTGAATGTTGACTGGATAAGCAATGAAATGAAGGCAGAAATGAAGATGTTTTTCGAAACCAATGAGAACGAAGACACAACATAACAGAATCTCTGGGACACTTTTAAAGCAGACTCTAGAGGAAAATATATAGCAATGAGTGCCCACATGAGAAGAAAGAAGAGATCGAAAATTGACACTCTATCATCAAAATTGAAAGAGCTAGAGGAGCAAGATCAAAAAACCTCAAAACCTAGCAGAAGACAGGAAATAACTAAAATCAGAGCATAACTGAAGGAAATAGAGACACAAAAAACTCTTCAAAAAATCAATAAATCCAGGAGCTGGTTTTTTTAAAAGATCAACAAAATAAACAGACCACTAGCCAGATTAATAAAAAAGAAACGAGAAAATAACCAAATTCATGCAATAAAAAACGATAAAGGGGATATCACCACAGATTCCACAGAAATCCAAACCATCATCAGAGATTATTAAAAACAACTCTATGCACATAAACTAGTATACCTGGAAGAAATGGATAAATTCCTGGACACCCGCATCCTCCCAAGCCTAAACCTGGAAGAAGCTGAAACCCTGAATAGACCAATAACATGGTCTGAAGTCGAGGCAGCAATAAAGAGCCTACCACCCAAAAAAAGCCCAGGTCCAGATGGGTTCACCGCTGAATTCTACCAGACATACAAAGAGGAGCTGATACTTTTCCTTCTGAAACTATTCCAGACAATCCAAAAAGAGGGAATCCTTCCCAAATCATTGTATGACACAAACATCATCCTGATACCAAAACCCAGCAGAGACTCAACAAGAAAAGAAAATTTCAGGCCAATATCCCTGATGAACATAGATGCAAAAATCTTCAATAAAATACTGGCAAACCAATTGCAACAGCATATCAAAAAGCTCATCCACCATGATCAAGTAGGATTCATCCTGGGGATGCAAGGCTGGTTCAACGTACGCAAGTCCATAAACGTAATTCACCACATAAACAGAACCAAAGACAAAAACCTCATGATTATCTCAATTGATGTAGAGAAGGCTTTTGACAAAATTCAACAACGCTTTATGCTAAAAACCCTCAATAAACTAGGTATTGACGGAATGTATCTCAAAACAGTAAAAGCTATTTACGACAAACCAACAGCCAATATCATACTGAATGGGCAAAAACTGGAAGCATGCCCTTTGAAATCTGGCACTAGACAAGGATACCCTCTCTCACCACTCCTATTCAATATATTACTGGAAGTTCTAGCCAGAGCAATCAGGCAAGAAAAAGAAATAAAGGGTATCCAAATTGGAAAGGAGGAAATCAAATTGTCTCTATTTGCAGATGACATGATTGTATATCTGGAAGACCCCATCTTCTCAGCCCAAAACCTCCTGAAACTGAGAAACAACTTCAGCAAAGTCTCAGGATACAAAATCAACGTGCAAAAATCACAAGCATTCCTATACACCAGTAATAGACTTCAAGAGAGCCAAATCAAGAACGAACTGCCATTCACAATTGCTACAAAGAGAATAAAGTACCTAGGAATACAACTAACAAGGAACGTAAAGGACCTCTTCAAGGAGAACTACAAGCCATTGCTCAACGAAATAAGAGAGGATACAAACAGATGGAGAAACATTCCATGTTGACGGTTAGGAAGAATCAACATCATGAAAATGGCCATACTGCCCAAAGTAATTTACAGATTCAACGCTATTCCCATCAAGCTACCAATGACCTTCTTTACAGAACTGGAAAAAAAACACCTTAAACTTCATATGGAACCAAAAGAGAGCCCGCATAGCCAAGTCAATTCTAAGCAAAAAGAACAAAGCAGGAGGCATCACACTACCGGACTTCAAACTATACTACAAGGCTACAGTAATCAAAACAGCATGGTACCGGTACCAAAACAGACATATAGACCAATGGAACAGAACAGAGGCCTCAGAGGAAATACAACATACCCACAACCATCTGATCTTCGACAAACCTGACAAAAACAAGCAATGGGGAAAGGACTCCCTGTTTAATAAATGGTGTTGGGAAAACTGGCTAGCATTGTGCAGAAAGCAGAAACAGGACCCCTTCCTGACACCTTACACCAAAATTAACTCCAGATGGATTAAAGACTTAAACATCAGACCTAATACCATAAAAACCTTAGAAGAAAATCTAGGCAAAACCATTCAGGACATAGGTGTAGGCAAGGACTTCATGACCAAAAGGCCAAAAGCAATGGCAACAAAAGCCAAAATAGACAAATGGGACCTAATCAAACTCCACAGCTTCTGCACGGCAAAAGAAACAGTCAGTAGAGTGAATCGGCAACCAACAGAATGGGAAAAAATTTTTGCAGCCTACCCATCTGACAAGGGGCTGATATCCAGAATTTACAAAGAACTAAAGCAGATCTACAAGAAAAAAACAAACAAGTCCATTCAAAAATGGGCAAAGGATATGAACAGATACTTTATAAAAGAAGACATACAGGAGGCCAACAAACATAGGAAAAAATGCACATCATCACTGGTCATCAGAGAAATGCAAATCAAAACCACATTGAGATACCATCTCACACCAGTTAGAATGGTGATCATTAAAAAATCGGGAAACAACAGATGCTGGAGAGGATGTGGAGAAATAGGAACACTTTTACACTGTTGGTGGGAATGTAAATTAATTCAACCATTGTGGAAGACAGTGTGGCGATTCCTCAAGGAACTAAAAATAGAAATCCCATTTGACCCAGCAATCCCATTACTGGGTATATATCCAAAGGATTATAAATCATTCTACTACAAGGACACGTGCACACGAATGTTCATTGCAGCACTGTTTACAATAGCAGAGACCTGGAACCAACCCAAATGCCCAACGATGATAGACTGGATAGGGAAAATGTGGTACATATACACCATGGAATATTACGCAGCCATCAAAAACGATGAGTTTACGTCCTTTGTAGGGACATGGATGAACCTGGAAAGCATCATTCTCAGCAAACTGACACAAGAGCCGAAAATCAAACACTGTATATTCTCACTCATAGGCGGGTGTTGGACAATGAGAACACATGGACACAGGGAGGGGAGCACTACACACTGGGGTCCGTTGGGGGGAAATGGGGGAGGGGCGGGGCTTGGGGAGGTGGGGACAGATAGCATGGGGAGAAATGACAGATACAGGTGAGGGTATGGAAGGCAGCAAACCACACTGCTATGTGTGTACCTATGCAAAAATATTGCATGTCCATCACATGTACCCCAAAACCTAAAATGCAATTAAAAAAAAAAAAAAAAACAGAGTAAGTTGTTCAGTTTCCATGAAGCTGTGCGGTTCTGAGTTAGTTTCTGCATTCTGAGTTCTAACTCGATTGCACTGTGGTCTGAGAGACTGTTTGCTATGATTTTTGTTCTTTTGCATTTGCTGAGGAGTGATTTATTGCCAATTATGTGGTCAATTTTAGAGTAGGTGTGATGTGGTGCTGAGAAGAATGTATATTCTATGGATTTGGGGTGGAGAGTTCTGTAAATGTCTGTTAGGTTTGCTTGTTCCAGGTCTGAGTTCAGGTGCTGGATATCCTTGTTGATTTTCTGTCTGGTTGATCTGTCTAATATTGACAATGGGGTGTTAAAGTCTCCCACTATTACTGTGTGGGAGTCAAAGTCTCTTTGTAAGTCATTAAGAACTTGCCTTATGTATCTGGGTGCTCCTGTATTCGGTGCGTATATATTTAGGATCGTTAGCTCTTCTTGTTGCAGTGATCCTTTTACCGTTATGTAATGTCCTTCTTTGTCTCTTTTGATCTTTGTTGCTTTAAAGTCTATTTTATCAGAGATGAGAATTGCAACTCCTGCCTTTTTTTGCTTTCCATTTGCTTGGTAGAGCTTCCTCCATCCTTTTATTTTGAACCTGTGTGTATCCTTGCATGTAAGATGGGTTTCCTGGATACAGCACACTGATGGGTTGTGGCTTTTTATTCAATTTGTGAGTCTGTTTCTTTTGATTGGGGCATTTAATCCATTTACATTTAGGGATAGTATTGTTATGTGTGAATTTGATACCGTCATTTTGATGCTACCTGGCTGTTTTGTTGGTTAGTTGATGCAGATTCTTGATTGTGTTGATGCTTTTTTACCATTTGGTATGTTTTTGGAGTGGCTTTTACTGGTTGTTCCTTTATATGTGGAGAGCCCCTTTCAGGAGTTCTTGTAGAGCAGATTTGGTGGTGATGAAATCTCTGAGTACTTGCTTGTTCGCAAAGGATTTTATTTCTCCTTCACTTATGAAACTTAATTTGGCTGGATAGGAGATTCTGGGTTGAAAGTTCTTTTCTTTAAGGATGTTGAATATTGGCCCCCAATCTCTTCTGGCTTGTAGGGTTTCTGCTGAGAGATCTGCTGTGAGTCTAATGGGCTTCCCTTTGTGGGTAACCCGACCTTTCTCTCTGGCTGCCCTTAGCATTTTCTCTTTCATTTCAACCCTGGTGAATCTGACGATTATGTGCCTTGGGGTTGCTCTTGTTGAGGAATATCTTTGTGGTGTTCTCTGTATTTCCTGGATTTGAATATTGGTCTGCCTTGCTAGGTTGGAGAAGTTTTCCTGGATAATATCCTGAAGAGTATTTTCCAGCTTGGATTCATTCTCTTCATCATATTCAGGTACACCTATCAAAGGTAGGTTAGGTCTTTTCACATAATCTCAGATTTCTTGAAGATATTGTTCATTCCTTTTTGCGCTTTTTTCTCTGTTCTTGCCTTCTCTTTTTATTTCATTGAGTTGATCTTCGACCTCTGATATCCTTTCTTCAGCTTGGTCAATTCGGCTGTTGAAACTTTTGCATGTTTCACAATGTTCTCATGTTGTGTTTTTCAGCTCTATCAATTCACTTATATTCCTCTCTATGCTGTCCATTCTCATTAGCGTTTTGTCCAATCTTTTCTCAAGGTTCCTGGTTTCTTTGCATTGGGTTAGAACATGTTCTTTTAGTTCACTGTAGTTTCTTACTACCCGCCTTCTGAAGTTGATTCTGTCATTTCATCACTCTCTTTCTCATCCAGTCTGGTTCCCTTGCTGGTGAGGAGTTGTTATCCCTTTTAGGAGGAGAGGTGTCCTGGTTTCAGGAGTTTTCATCCTTTTTGCGCTAGTTTCTTCCCATTTTTGTGGGTTTATCCACTTGTTGTCTTTGTAGTTACTGTCTTTCAGATTGGGTCTCTGTGTGAGCTTCTAGTTCGTGGATTCTGAAGTTACTTTTTTTTTTTTTTTTTTTTTTTAAAGCTTTCCTTTTAACAGTCTGGCCCCTTTGCTGTAGGACTGCTGAGGTCCTCTCTGGGCCCTGCTTGCCTGGGGATCACCTGTAGCAGCTGCAGAACTGTGAGGTTTGCTACCAATTTCCTCTTCCGCTGTCTTTGTCCCAGAAGGATGCTTGCCAACTGTCAGTTCGTTCTCTCCTTTATCAGGTGAGTATTTGGATCTATGGGGGTCAGGGAGCTACTGGAGGAGACAGTCTATCTTTTATTGGGGCTTATGACCTGTGCTGTGAGCTCCGTTGTTCATTCAGAGCTGCTGGGCAGCCACGTTTAGGTCTGCTGCAGCTGAACTCATAAACCACTTTTTTTTCCCAGGTGCTCTGTCCCGGAGAGTTAGGGCTTCATGAGTTTTCATTGCGCGTCTGCCCTTGTTTTCAGTTTCAGCTCTGTCCCACCCAGCTATCAGCCCACCTGGCCACTGTCTGCTGCAGAGGCTTTGCTGAGCTGCTTTGGACTCTGCCCAGCTGCCCTGCGCTCTTCCCTGCAGTCCTGTTTATATGGGCATAGTTAGAACTGTCTCAGCAATGGTGGCCCCTCCTCTGTTATGGTGGACTCTCTCTGTTTTGGCAGGTTGCCTCGGCAATGGCGGGTTGCCTCTGCGACAGTGGCCTGCCTCCGTAGTGGTGGAGAGTCTCAGTAATGGTGGACAAGCCTCCCACACTGAGCCGGACTGCCTGGGTTCAGCTGTACTTGCTGTGAAACACTCAACCCAGGGCGTTTTCAATCACTATTTTTGTTTTCCTTGTTGTGGGGGTGGGGGGTTGGAACAACAGAGCCTGATCACTTGGCTCCCTGACTCAGAGTCTCTCTTTTTATATTTTTTTAAGTTCAACGACCCAGCGTTCCAGTCACTTGTTAAAAAGGCACAGGGATCTCCCATCCTGCGACTCACTGAGTTGGCTCAAACTGCGGCGCCAGCTCCTGTTAGGAATCTCCTAGCCTCGCTTACTATTTCAGATGAATGGGCAACTCTGCCGTCTCAGGGCTCCAATCGACAGCTAAGAGGGCTCCCAGACCAGTGGCTTTTTTACAGGGAACCACCACAACAGGGCGTGGTCACAGCAGCCTCGCACGCCAAATCAGCCCCGTGGGGGCCAAAACAGCCTCACCAGCTGGGACTGCGGCACTGGCAACCCCTCTGCCTGGGTACCTCCTGGTCTGTGAGCAATAAAAATTCGTCTGGAAATGCGGTGTCCACTCACCCTCTGCACTTTCACTGGGAGCTGAAGTCCTGAGCTGTTCTTAGGTGGCCATCTTCCCAGCAATCCGTCTTCAAGAAAAATTTCTAAACCATGCCTTAGAATATGAACAGCAGCACACAAAGGTTGATTACATGCTGAGAAGGATAGCAACACTAAAATTAAATTTTTGTAATTATTTCTGCATCTGCATATCTATAATAAGATCAATAATTTAACATTTGTGTAGGGCATTTTATGTTGAGTATATAATTATATGCATATAAACAAATACATTAAAATACATTATAATTTTCCAGATTTGTCTTTCTTGGTAGGCTTTTAAAATGTATCTTGAATGTTCTATGTAGGAAATACGGATATTTTTAATTCTAAGAAGTTATGGCATCTAAATATGTGACATTCTTGACTTGTGGATTTGCATTTAACTTAAGTATTGATGTCTAAAATATTTTCTGACTATAGTAATATTTGATTACTACATGGAATCTGGAAAATATGAAAAGGTATAAAGAAAAAATAAAAATCACTGAAATGCCACCTCTTAGTGATAGCAATTGCTTGCTACTATTTGACAAACTTACTGCTGTCCTTTTTTCCTGTGTGTGTATTATAACTGAATTTTGAGGCTTGATTTTATGTGTATTAGATACACATAACACTTATATATCAATATCTAATATATATAGCTATCTATATCGATATTATTACATATGGATATATCAAATAGATCTATATATTATATATTAGATATAGATACATATAGATAGATATGTCTTTCTCTTTGTATCCATTTATCTATCTAGATCAGGTGTCACCAGACTTTTTACACAGGGTGCCAGTTCACTGTCCCTCAGATCTTTGGAGGGCGGCCACATACTGCGCTCCTCTCACTGACCACCAATGAAAGAGGTGCCCCTTCCTGAAGTGTGACGGAGGGCTGGATAAATGGCCTTAGGGGGCTGCATGCGGCCTGAGGGCCATAGTTTAGGGATTCCTGATCTACATATATATGTGCACATATATATCTCTGTATTCTAAATTACAACCTAAATTTATATTATTTTCATACCCACCTGCTTGTATACATGGACAGTCCCTAGAAGGAGACAGAAGAGTCTGTTAATAGTGGTTGCTTCTGGGGAGAGGAATGGGTGGTTGACAGACAAGGGTGTAGGAGACTTTTCAATATTTACCATCTTGTTGCCTTTGAATATTGTACCATGTGCATATGTTATTTTTTATTAAAAATGAATAAACTATCTAAAAATTATGCTATGAGCAATTTCCCATGTCAGTAGGAATTTTTTCAAACATGAGTTTTAACCACTGCTTATTTTTCTTAATGTTTATTTTTCATGTCATTCTGGTTTTCCAGGGTTGGGTTTGCCTTTCTCTATGTCCAGTGTGATTTTAATTCTCTTTCTCTTGTTCTCTCTTGTTGACCATGCTTTTCTAAATTTATGCCCTTGTCTTTTTTGTTTCATTCTATTTGTTTTCAGTTTGTTCTGCTATTTCTTTATATATTTACCAAATATAGAAATAATTTTTTTCTGGAATTACTCCTTTAGACAGCTCTTGCATACTACTGAAAATGTTGAACATTTTTCTGAAGAGATATTCAGGTGTTGGAAGGAGTTTGTTTTTAAGAGATAGAGTGCTTTCTGGTTTCTGGGACTTGTCATTTTGGAATGAAAGAAAAAAAAAACTTTAAATGTTTTCTTATAGGGATCTTTAAATGTAACCAATCAGTTAAAGCAGAGAGTTATGAAAGGTGATTAAATTATTCTTTATGCACACTCACCAATCTTTTAAATAAAACTGAGGTCTTCTCTTTGAGTCTGCATCTGCTAATTTGAGTTCCTCTAGGCTTTCTTGCAGAAGCCACACCTGTAAGCTTTCCTCCATGCTTTCCAATTTGATATTCTCATTAGAAAAAGAACTTAAGCAAATCAAAACCACATTGAGCTACCATCTCACGCCAGTTAGAATGGTGCTCATTAAAAAATCTGAAGACAACAGATGCTGGAGAGGATGTGGAGAAATAGGAACACTTTTACACTGTTGGTGGGAGTGTAAATTACTTCAACCATTGTGGAAGACAGTGTGACGATTCCTCAAAGACCTAGAAATAGAAATTCCATTTGATCCAGCAATCCCATTACTGGTTATATATCCAGAGGATTATAAATCGTTCTACTATAAGGACACATGCACATGAATGTTCATTGCAGCACTCTTTACAATAGCAAAGACCTGGAACCAACCCAAATGCCCATAGATGATAGGCTGGACAGGGAAAATGTGGTAAATATACACCATGGAATATTATGCAGCCATAAAAACCAATGAGTTTATGTCCTTTGTAGGGATATGGATGAACTTGGAAACTATCATTCTCAGCAAACTGACACAAGAGCAGAAAATCAAACACCACATGTTCTCGCTCCTAGGCAGGTGTTGAACAATGAGAACACGTGGACACAGGGAGGGGAGCACTACACACTGGGGTTTGTTGCAGGTAAATGGAGGAGCGATGGGGGTGGGAAGTTGGGGAGAGATAACATGGGGAGAAATGCCAGATATAGGTGAAGGGGAGGAAGGCAGCAAATCACCTATGCAACAATCTTGCATGTTCTTCACATGTACCTCAAAACCTAAAATGCAATTAAAAAAAAAAAAAGAATTTAAGGACTTTTGAGAAGCAATCTGAGATAAGACTTCTAGAATTTTAAGATTTCTTCCATTCCTCTAGCCATTCTGAATTTGACGTAAGTATTTTTAGTTACCTGCCTTTTACTAAACCTTTCCAGAGCATGTAATATGGTTTCCATAGATATATTCACTTTTTCTTTTACTCTCAAATTTTTGTGCTTTACATAAAATTAAATTATATAATTAAACTACACAATATTAATTACATTGCATAATTAAATTACATAATTACAATAACAAGCAGAGTTGGCATAAAGAGGTTTGTTAACAAGTACAGTTGGTTTTGGGGGGCAGTCAACCCAGCTGATAGATACAGCTGTGTGCAGGCAGCCTGCAGAGCAGCTCCCAGAAGATCCAGTGGGCATCACTCAGCAGGAGTGATGCAGGAAATGTCTTATGCAGAAAACGAAGAGCATTGGCTATCTGGGTGGTTGGTTAGTGAAGGTTAACTTGGATGAGGTCGATAAGGGGATTTGTAGTATAAATATACTGACTGATGGAAGGGCATATTGATGGATGCTTTTATATTTAGTCTCTTGGCAAGATGCTACATTTACAAGTTTGCTTTGTTTTTCCTTTCTAGCTCTTGATAGTCACATTCTCTGTCATCAGCAAATGGGATGACCAGACATTTCTTTGTATTATTATCCTATGGAGAAAGTGTAGTGATTAAAAATATTGTGCTTCCTCATAGTGATTCCTGTTCATTGTTTTAGAAAAATATATGGTAAAAGAAGATGATGTTTGAAATTTAGATTCCTGACCAGGTGCAGTGGCTAAATACTTATAAATGCAGAGCTTTGAAGTAGGAGGATTGTTTGAGGTTGGGATTTCAAGACCAACCTTGGCAACATAATCAGATCCTGTCTTTACAAAAAAATTAGCCGGGCATGGTGTTGTACTCTTGTAGCTTCATCTACTTGGGAGGCTGAGGTGGAAGGATCACTTGAGCCAGAAGTTCAAGATTACAGTGAGCTGTGAGCTATGATGTGCCACTGCACTGCAGCCTGGGCAACAAAGTGAGACCTTGACTGTACAATAAAAATTAAAAAAAGAAAGAAAAATAAAATTAGATTCTTTAGGCACAAAGACTCCTCTGTTATTTGATTACTAAATTCTGCTCAGTGTCATTAACAGATTTCTCTAGGGGAGTAATTTAAAGATTGATAAGTAAGTCATTAATGAGTAGAGCAACTACTTGCTCTTTCAATTTTTAGACATTTAAAGGGACAACAATCATGGTGATAAAATGTTTATTTAAAAAATTTAATTGTATTGAGGGAAAAGTATAAAACATTTGCAGTATAGTGTTTAGTCACAAGTTGTAGTGAACGAAGTCCACAAAATATAGTACAACTCAAGTTTACTTACCTTGTTACACGAAAAAGCCTACTTCTGTCAAAGTAGTTCAGTACATAGACAGCACTCCAACAGTACCTACATACAAACAAATTAAGTGACTGCTCATTCATCCGCTATCCTGAACAGCTTGGGAAACATTCATTTTTACATGGGAAAAACAAAACAAAACAAAAGTACTGGTTTTGGAATTCTCTGTAATTAAACAAGGCATATTCATGTACCACTCATCCTTGTGTGCTAAGAGGTGGCCTCTTTCCTTTATATTTTTAAAAGTGGTAACATTCCTTTCCTTTTGTGTTATTGAACCTATTTTATATTCAGATCCTCTCAAGCACTAATAAGCAAAATACTTAGTTGGTTGAGGAAGATTTAAGGCAAATTCAAGGCCTTCCAAAGGGACTCTCATGTGTGACTAATTGCCCATTTTCGCTATATGTAAAAGTATTTGTTTATTGACAAGTTTTAGGGAAAGCTGTTACACATTTCCTGACATATAAGCCTTAGCACTTCCTGTGAAGAGTTCCCTCATTTCACACATTTGTAAAAATGAGCCTCAGAGGTTAAGTGATTTACCCAAGATCCTACATGGACTGAGTGTCTCAGACAAGAACACTCAGTGTTCAGCATTTCTCTGCCAAACTATTTCTAGTCTTGGCTTAAGACTCCTGGGCACTTCTGGACTTCTGCCACTATTCATGCCTTTTGGGCAATAGTTCCCGACTTTTAGGACTGAAAAAGTTGAATTGAGTTTTCCCTTTCAGATCACCACTTCTCACTGTTGGAAGCACTTGGTGCCTTTCTTCACGGATATTTAGGAAACCCTTTATTTTTTCCACTTTCAAAGAGTTCTTGAGCTCCAAGGAAACTGCTGTGGTGGTGCATTGATTGGTATAAGGAGGTGGCTGGTTCCCAGGTGACTGCTAAGCTGTTATTGCCAGTGAGTTTTGATGAGCAGCCTGCCAGCTGGCCTCTCTTCTCTTTTATTACTGGAGCTGTCCTTCATATAAAATGAAGGTACCTGGGAAAAAAACATACGAGGAGAAACAAAATTGTCAGAACATGTTGGCTCATGACACTTAATAGTTTAAAAAACTGAAAGTTTTTAATAAGACAAGTACTTTTTCTTACATACTCAAGGCTGCATATAGAGGTGCACTGGCTAAGTCTGGGACTAACCAACCTCCAATGTGGCTTCCCTGATAGAAAACTAATCTAAGCTGGCTTCTTAAATCTCCCATAAATGTACTATGGGACAGGAGTGTAAAAATGGCCCGAAACCTCTCTGAGGACTGCTAAGTGCAGAATAACTTTTATGCTGCCCCAATGATTATGGGGCTGATGCACCTGCTGGCATATCACCCTTTTTACTGCCCTCACCACAGTTCAATATTTGCCAAAGTGTGGTCCAGAACTGCTTGTATCACAGAATCTCTTGGGGTGGGGCCCAGTGTTAGTAATTTTAAACAAGCGTTCCAAGTGCTCATTGATACTCTAAAAATGGACAGCCACTTGCTCCTTTATCACCTTCCTTGTTTGTCCTTATTAGAAACAGCAGGGGATATGTCTTTTGTGGAAGGAGGTTGGGAAGTTAGGGGGAGATCTTGGTAAAGTAGAGAAACAATGGAGATACTTGATTGTCTCTGTGGGACTCCTTAGTCTTTCTGTTGAGTACTGGTGTTGCAGAACAGGAGATCCAGACCTCAAGAGAGGGTTCTTTGATCTCCCTCAAGAAATAATTCTGGATGAGTTTGCAATGCAAAGTAAAAGCAAATTTATTAAATAAAGTGGTGAAAGGACAGCTATGCTGTAGACAAGAGTAGGACATTCCCAAAAGTAAGAAGAGGAATGCATGTGCCCTAGGTATAGTGCTGGTATATACAGGGAGATGTAATCTGCTACAAGGCTTTATGATAAAGGACTAATTTTCTCAATTACAATATTGTGTAAGAATCAATATAATTATCTTTAAAGCAAAATTAGGAATGCCTTTGTTCTACAGATATTAGGATATCTGGACACTCCCAAGTCTGGGTCTCTTTAGTAAACATTATTTATTTGTTCCCTTAACTGTAAGCATCCAGAAGCCAGGAATGCCTGACTTTCTGAGAATGCAGCCCAGCAAGTCTCAGCCTCAATTTCCTAGTCCTTACTCAAGATGAAGTTGCTGTGGTTCAAACGCCTCTGACACAAGTACTGTTCAGCCACAACTCAGCCTCTCCTGTTCTTCATCCTGGTTCATGCTGTTCCGGGTTTTCTGAGACGTGGTTTCATAATTATGATCATCCGTCTGGCAGGCCAAGAGCTTTGCCCCTTCTGATCGCCAGCTTCAATTGAATTAGAAATGTTTTGAATGTAGCTCACTGGTCTCTGGGTTGGATGTTTCAATTCCTCTTGGATCTATTGGCTTCCATCCCAAGGCTTTTCATCTTCCTACCTCCTACCCTGTCCCTGTACATGGACAGCACATTCCCAGATTCCACACAGGTTTCCCTAGTATTGCTTTGCCAGTTTTCTGTTTATTTCTAGGAGAACATTTTCCTGGAAACTCTATTGTAGTATTTAGATCTTCAGGTTCTTCCACCAAAGCTCATTCACTCCTCATGGGACTGAATTGTTCTTTCCTGGGAGCGGGAGGCCTGTGATATGGAAGGAGAAGGAAAAATAGTTTTCTTTCTTCTTCCTAGGATAGGAATGATTTTAGGCAAAACTGAACAGAAAGGAATTGATTTTCACCCCTGCTTTCTTTTTACTAATTTCATCTTTCCTGGCATCCTGTGTTTGAAATAAGGTGATTAAACCATGGGGTGATTTCGGTCCCTAGTGAACTTGGGGAGCTCTAGATTTGCTCAGTTACAGTGGCTGCTGTCTTTCACACAACACAACATGCAGCCATCAAAGATCAAATGAGTTGCACCACCTTCTAATGGTGTATTAATGTTCAGTTTGAGTAGCACAGTGGCCATTTAGCAGATTTCATTTAGCAGATTAATGGTGGGGGTAACTGACTCTGTGGCTTTTAGCCACTAGTCTGAAGAGTTGGATTATGTGCTTCTGAAGATCATTTGCTATGTGACTTTTTGAGATCTATAATCTCCTTTTTTCCTTCAAGCTGGAGATTAGTCCTGGGAGAAGGTCTAGGAACAAAATGGCAGACTCTAGTGGTTATCAACAACAAAAGGTTTTTAAATTGCTTCTTTGCTTGTCAATAGAATAATTTTGAAGGTTGGTGGGAGCATGATATATAGACAGCAGGAGTTTTGTGAAGCTGAACATACCAACTTTTAGTATTTGTGGGTTTTAGACACATCCTCTGGAAAGCAAGTGCCCACTGACATTTCTGATCTTTCCATCTTTCATGCAGTCCAGTGGCCTTTACACTAGTACCCTATACAGAATACTCTCACAGATGTCACAGTTCACAGTGGCAAACCATGCACCTAGGTGTTCCAAGAAAAGTAATGAACTGAGAAGTTCTTTAAAACCAGAAGGTCCCATCCCATGCATTTTATAGAACCATCAAAGTGTTTATAGAACAGGTTACTGGTCCATGAGATCTGTTAATCATCCTTGGCCATTTAGAAAAATTGGCAATTATTTTCTGAAACTCAGCTTCCTTGAGTTTTTAGGAAGTTGTATATGTCTCAAGGGCACACATTACCTTTCCAGGTTGTTTCTAAAGTGCTCCCAAATTATTTAGCCTCTGTCAACAATTTTTTTCCCTCTGTGGTTCTTTTATAAATTTTAGAGTGGAAAGCAATCTGATTGTATTCTTCATACTCTAGTGATTCCCCTGGAGGTTGTTAGATTTTTTTAAACACATAATGGTTAACTCAGATCTCTAATTGATGACATATCAGGCAATGTATCATAACAAAATGAGCCATTTCAAACATTCTAGACAAAAGTGAAGGAATAACATAAAATAATTTATTGCAGTTTGTCTCTGGGGTCTCTTCTTTTAAACTGTTTCTACTTTCTCTAAGTTTATTTTTGCTAGTGTCGAACTCATAGCACCTCTACATTTCCAAGGTGACTGATGATTTGGGGTAGATGAGGAAAGGGTAATGTAGAGAATATTCAAGATTCAGGACTATTACGTATGCATTTAGGATTGATTGTGCCACAGACATTAGACCTAGAAAAGTATGTGGTAAGGGAATAAGGGATTTTGATGCAGCATTCTGACTTACAGGATCTAAGTGCAGTGTGCTAGAGCCTTATAATTAAATTGCCTTATAATTTGCTTTTATTAAGTCTCTTATCTTTTAATATGTTATCCAAGGCATTATACCAAGCTCACCACTCTAACTGTTGCATGTAAATTTGATGTGGTGTGGTATTAAATGTTTAACATTGATGGATTTGGAATCTTGTCCTTTCCTAGGCATTATGTTTGAAGTGGCACCTAAGAAATAACAAAACTAGCATGGTGAACAGACTGCATTTCTCACAGTGGTGGCAAGGATCCACCCACATCTGCTTTAGTACTGATCTTGATTTTGTGTTTCTTCATTTGGAGTCTTTGCCAGCTTTATGAATACAGCACTGATTTTCACAAACTGGGAAATTTATTTTTTTCTTTTATGGCAGTGTTGTAAAAAATGAAACTGATGAAGCTTTAAATATGAGATCTTAGGGGCTAGCATTTTTAGCAGTTGAAGGAGAGTGGTTTATTATTATTATTATTATTATTATGATGATGATGATGATATTGACAATTTGTTTTCTTCCTACTCATGCAAATTTTGTCATGCAAATTGATATAGACTGAAGGGGACGTACATTAGCTGGGGAGTTAGTCACTTTGTTAAGTTAGTATTTGCTGTTTCAAAAATTTCTCCATTAAGATGTGAGGAACTAAGTCACAATTAAAATAGGGTTTGATTTTGGTATCTTGGACTTGTAGTGAGATGTCTACCCTATCCTGGTCAATCTAGTCAGTCTCACGCAGCCAGGTAGCCACTGGAGTAGGCAAAGCAAGAAGTATCTTGTTGACAGTACAGACTGACAATGGAAGTGGTTTCCGAGGCTGGGGCAGGTGATTGTGTTAAGCAGGTTCTTAGGAGCTACTTTTAGTTCTTTGTAAAATTTATATCTCAAAAACCCAGCTCTCCCTCCTGCATCACAGCAGCTGGCCTACATTTACCAGAATATGCAGACTCTCTTCTGATATTTGTGGGAGATGAAGTGAGGCATCAGAGACTAGAAGAGGCTTCAGCTATCATTTCAACCCCGTTTTTATTTCTAAGGCTGAAAAGATTCTTTTATGGTCCTTAGGCTATATGTTTTTTAAAGAGGAGAAAAGTAACAAATTCCTCCCTAGTGTTTGACACTCACTGAATTGAGATCTCAGAGTATGTGGCCACTAATAACTTATACCTGTTTATTAATGCTGACCTATGAGCAGTTAAGTGCATGAAGCAGGGAAGAGCTACCTAATTTAAGAACAAAGCAGAGTAACATTTTTTTTTTTTTTTCTTGCACAAAGACGGGAGGCCCTGACATACACCGAAGATTCATTTACAGCAAGACTGAAGCTTTCCTGTGGTCAGGAAATACTTCTGTAAAATAGGACTATAAGTAGCCGATCTTATAAAGGATGCTACAGTTTTATACATACTTCTTTCAAATTGTTGGATTTCATTTAGTTTAGACACAAAGTTGGGACTTTTTAACAGATACATATTAGTGAAAGCAAATGAAATCAGGATTCTGGTAATAATGTGCAACAGTAAATCAGGGAGCAGCAACAGAAAAACAAATCAAATCTCCATCCCAACTGACAGCTCATGAACAGTATCAAAGTAGCAGATGCACTGGGTAAGGTAGTTCATAGCAATGAGAGTATAAATTATGTACAGTAATTATTTTCTAGAAGGCTAGTATTATATTTTAGTCCCAAGGAAAATTTGATTTCTTGTTTTTGATGCAAAGCAAAATGAAGCAGTTGTAAAGCTTTCATCTTATTCACTTAATTAAATTCTGAAATTTAGCATCGACCTTTTAACTATTTTATAGTGAGATACATTGAGCAGAAAAAAATCAGGCTAGATTAAGATGACAGTGACAGAGCTCCTTGTCTAGTTAAACACATTGCTAATGGAAAATAAATAATGAAATTGCACCTATAATCCCTTTTCCTGTATCTTGGACAAGGATACATGTGATTTTGCTGAGATTAAGAAGTAGAAGCTCTTCCATCCTGCAGCCTGCAAACTGAAGGGGAAGGCAGAAGGGCAGAGAAAGAATTGAGAATTAGGTAACATATACCAAAAATAATAAAAAAAAAAGATTCGTCTCTCAGCTGCTATGATTCAAAATAATTTAAAGAGCGAGATTTATCAGTGGTAATTGAGGTTGCTTCCTGTTATGGAAGGGGTTCTAGAATATCCCATGTCAATAATAAACATTTATATGCTAGAAACTTAGCACCAGACATAGAGGTCATTGGTTGCTAATTTGTAATCAGCATAGGGATCTTTGTTAGATTTTCTCCACAGAGGTTAAGATTACCTGTTTGAACATTTTCATAACACTGTTATTTATAAGTTCAACAAAACATCAGCTGGCCAATTGCTGTTTACCACAAATAATTAAAACATAGTAGCTAAGAATCTGTTCTGGTCTTAAAAGAAACATGGCTAATATACAATTGCAATCTTATTTAAGGTATGGATAGTAAGGGGACATTCAGCTGGTCTCCACACCAGAAAAATTACATGCTATGGACCTAAAATTTATTAATATGATAGCTGAAGAAACTGTATGTAATCTAACTTTCTTCAACTTCCTTTTCCAAATATTTTGAATATATTTTATTAATAGGACATCTTGGGGAGCAATCTAGACAGAAGAGTTCCTTAAGCCATGCTGAGTTCTGTCAAATTAGTCTGTCCCTCCTCCTTCTCCTCCTTTCCCCACTCATTTGCTCTCCTTCTCCTTATTTGTGTTACTATAAGTAAAATGAAATAATATAAACAATAAATATAGATGATAGTAAGGTAATTGGTAAGATTTCTCCAGAGGTCATTTTGGCCAACATGGAGGAATGTGCTCTGGAAGATCGTAATGTTAGATGCCAGTTGTGTGCAGGGCACATTTCTGGGTGTCACCAGTGCAGCAGTAAGCAAGCATGATAGGATTTATCCCTTCAAGGAGATTATAGTGCTTTGGAGACTGTTAGAAAACTAAGAACAGTGAAATATGTTGAAGTAATGATGAGAGGGTGCAGGGTCTTCTATTGGAGTGTGTGACAGGAATTCAATGGACTTCTAGATTGAGAAGAATTTCTCTAAGAATATGATTTTTAATTAGTGATTTAGAGGCTTAAAAGTTAGCTAGGTTAAGATTAATAGGTGGTAAAGGATTCTGAGCATAAGTAACAGCATGTGCAAATACTCAGAGGTAAGAGAGAGCATGGTCTCATCATGGTCCTGACAAACATTTAATTATAATAATAAGGTTAGTGCATTTGTTAAGTTACAAGCTAAGCTGCTATAACAAAGTCACTCAAAATTACAGTAAATCGAACAAGACAATTTATTTTCCCTCATGAAATAGTCTGAAATTAGTCAATAAGCCAAGGTGATAGGCAGCTCTCCTTTTAAAGGTCATTCTGGAACTTGGGCTGTTTTTTATCTTGATCACCCATTTCACTAATGAAGCATTATTTGTGGGCATTCCTTATCCTAATCAATGAACCATTGTACATAAAATGACAGCTGAAGGTCAGAGAGAAGTCTGCTATTAGGATACATGTCAAAGGAAATGAAAGCCAGTCTTCAGGTTAGAGATAATACTGTGGAGGAAGTGAGAACTAAAGTAGAAGTTGGCAAGATGAAGATTAGGAGGTGGGAGAGTTCCAGAGGGAAGAACATTGCAAGAAATCATGGTAGGGAGGATAGTGTATTTAAGGAAATGGAAAACACTGGGTGTAGTTTTAGGACATACTTTAAGGCACTACAACAAGGAGGCTACAAGTTACAATAATTCAAACAAGGTAAAAGTTTAATTTTCTCCCATAAAATAGTTAGGATTTGGTGTAGTGGCTTGCAAAGAGTGGACACCTGCATAGGGTCCTTGCAATGCTAGTAAGCATAAATTCCTGATTAGGAAACTCGAATTGTTATATTTAGTTGTTTATGAAGAACTAAATAACTGTCTTACTGTATTTCAAAGTAGATTATAAGACAGCTCCCTAAACCATGTTGAGGAGATTAGGATTTATTCAAAGGTAAACGTGAAACAATTTGAAAGGAGGTAATTAAGCTTGCAATTTATAAAGGTGGCACTGGTTTTGATGCCATGAATTAATAGGAGAGCAAGAAGGAAGGCTGGCAGACCAGTTAGGCTATAGCTGTAATCCAGTTGAGAAAGGATATGGTGGTCTGAACTCGGTAGGATGGTTATTTGTTAGGCATAATATATTTATTAGGCAGAACTTCCTGGAAAGGAGTTTGGTAGAAATTTTAATCTGTTTCTGTCCAGGCCTGAGCTTCATAATATTGTATACATCCCTAGAATTCTAAATGTCCACACATTTATTTAATGAGGGTTGCAAAGTCAGATAGTTACTAAGGCTTGCTTAGAAAAGAACAGCTAAATAAAGCAGGCCTGCTATAAAAGTGGGAGGTTTTGGGGAACTGGATAGCACATTCCCCCTTCAAAGAGGACAAGCCTATTCAGTTCCAGGAAACTGTTGCCATCTGTAAACAATAATTAATTTTTGCCAGATTTTCTTTTTTTTTTTCTTCTTCCAAAGAATCTTGGATTCTTATATGAAATCTAATTCTTGAATGTTGATATCTAAGTAAAAATTAAACAGTGTACAAACAGAATACTGAATAGGCCAACATTGTTAGGGCCAAATAAAACAAGTATGAGTGGGATTTGGTTTGCCTGGCTTCATTTGTGACCTCCAATTAATAACTGTGCTAGTTAGGGCAGGTTGGTAGAACAAAGAAATCCAGTAAGAAAATGGCCAAAAGAACAGAGATGTTTGTTTCTCATGTGACAGTTCCAGTGAATGGGCCAGTGGCCAGACATTGTTGCTCTTCGTGGTCACTCAGGCACTTTCCAAATTGTTACTTCCTAGTGTAGACTTGTTCACTGACATGGTTGTAGCTGGCCATTCCCAGGTCTGGATTCCAGCCGTGGTAGAGGGAAGGAGAGTATGGATGAACACACTCCTTGTCCTAAGGCTCTGGCCATCTGTTCTAATGTAATGTTTATGTATATTTGTGTAGCATACTTCTCTGTTAATTTTTAAAAAAATTGGTGTAGCTGTTTGACCCTTGCATGAGTGGCATTATTCCCTGTGTGACAGATGAAGTTCTGGTGGGTTGTGACTTGCCCAAGATCACAAAGAAAGTTAGTGGCAGAAAGACCAGAATCCACCTCAATTCTCTTTTAGTAATAATAAAATACCTTTTAAATATATTAATAATAATTTATATGAGTTCCTATTACCAAACAAAATTGAGTCACTCACCAAAGTGTGAAGGGAGATGACAACATGTTTTTCCTCCTGAATATGTTACCATATTCCCCTTCCAAAATAGTGTTCTTGATCACGGCTGGCATCAGGTAGGGAGTTCCATAAGAGCCAGAAGTCCTTTGAGTTCTTAGTAGGATGGTTTTGCTCTGGCAGTACCAGAACACTTGTTTGTCTCAAATATTGCAATGTAATTTTGTGTAGGAACATTGATTCTGTATGCTGTGCCTTCTACATGTGGTTGTAAGCTTCAGCCTCATTCGATTTCTGTTTCTGAGAAAACGAGAGAGTCATGGCCAGAATTGCTCTCATTACTCAAATCACTCTCCTGGATCTGGGTAACTGCAACTCTCTGCACAGATAAAGGAAGTATCATTTGATAGTTTTTGAAGCATTTCACTAATACAGAAGAAGAGAAAGCCAGAGAGTTTCCAGATACCTAACTGTTCTCATTTATTGTTACCCAAGTCTTTGAATGAAGCATTTGAATAGTATATTTGAAGTTCTGCAGAATGAAAAGTTACAGGAATGTGGAATTCTCTCTCTTTGTTCTTTTATTAGAATTAGGAAAAGAACCAGGCATGACCACATAATTGTGACTGCTACCACAACGAATGGGTAGAACAGTGGAATGGTGATGTGCTGACAGTGCCTTGGATGTGCACAATAGAAAAGCCTTCCTTTTTTGTTGTGTTTTGCTTTTGATGGAGCATCGTGTTCTGGTTGGTTGAGGCCAGGATTATGATGCAAGGATACCAGGGTTCTAGTCCTGGTTTTTCTGCCGCTGATTCTCATCACTGACTTTGAAAATCTGTTAGTTGCTTTGGGCAACAAATCAGTTTTAAATAGGGGAGGCTAAGTGTGTTCTGCCTCTCATATGGAGAACAGAATAGGGTAATGTTGTTTTTATGTAATTTAATTTATATAATTAAAAATAATACAGTTGACTCTGCTTTCCACTAATAAGGCAATTTGCAATAATGTAGATACCAGTGTTAACTTAATATTTAATTAATTGCTTGGTAATGCATTTATAGAATTGAACTCATTGCACATTTATGTAACTGAATCATTTGAAGAGATATTTTTAAAAGTGTAGATCATGTTTATTGAGGGCAGAATTTTGCATATTAAATGATGGCCCAAATGATCTCTTGATAAATATAAGAACACTGATCAAAGTTACTACCACCATTACAGTTGCCATCACCTCCATCATCATCTTTTGAGTTCCTGCTATGGGACTCATTTTCTAGAAGAGGACAATGAACCTTTTAGAGGAAACCAAGTCACTGAATCTTTAATGGGCTTTATAAACAAAAAATTAAGAGATCCTTATTACTATGTTTTTAAAATGTAGAAACATTTAGAAATGAAACCTGATAGTTTTCAAGTCTTTGGACTTTTTTTTGAAACATTAATTTACATGACAGTTTATAAAATTTTAACCAGGACATAAAAGTCAGTTCATATGTTTCTTAAAAATTTCAAGTGGGTGATTTCTAGGACAGGACTGTAAACCCGTGGAGCTTGGAATATGGTTCAAAGTGTGCTGCTGTTAAGTCTGAAGTTTCTCTGCAATGTATTATTTTAAAAATTCATGCAGATATAGTATTCTGTTTTATATATTTTTTTGCTTCAGCATAAAAATACTGCTTTAAATTACTCAACATAGGGTAAAAGTTGACACTCCAGGAAGGTTTTCTTGTGGTTTGCCCTTAGTGTTGCCTCAGACCCTAAGGGGCAAGGCTTTATGTTGTTTGTAGTGGCTGGGTTAAAATGAAGCGGTTCAAGTGACTTGCTAATACGAATGTATAAGTTTCTGAAACATTATTGGTAAGCAAATTTTTTGTAACTAGTCTCTGTTAAAAGTTTTCTTTATAAAATTAGCTGTGAATTGGCAATGATAGGATTTTCTTTTTCTTTTTCTTTTTTTTTTTTTTTTTTTTGTACTCACTTTTCATAGGAGGTTGAAACACAAGAAAGACTGCAGGATAGAGGAAAACCCTTTGAAGTAATGAGCCTGGGTGTGATGCTGGTCTCACTACTTTCTAGCTTTCTGAGCTTGGACCTATTGTTATTACTTTACCTACAAAAGAGCCTTGATTCTTCCTATGTAAAATGGAATGATACTACCTACTACATTAGCTTGTTGTGAAGATGAAATGAAATAATGTTTTTCTCCTGATCTGAACCTTTTCCAGTGTGTTGTATGCCACAAGGCCAATGGTTTTCTAGGGCTTGTTCCCTGGCTTTAAACACATTCTTTCTTCTGTAAATCCTAAAATCATACTGTTTTAGCTAGCTTTCTTGTGTTCACAGTATATTTTTTCTGACCTTAGAAATAATTTTATGTCTTATATGTGGTGAGTTCTTCTTCTTGCATATCCTTCTGGGTGAACTGAGCTTCATTTTTAACTAGATTGAATCCTCTCCTACTTTACCTGTTTTCGTCTTAGCTATCCTGCTTAACTGTGGGACATTGATATATGTTTGTCATTAAAAACTAAAGTGGAAAAATTGTTTTGAGTATTGTGTTACAAACAAATGTGAGACATTTTGGTTCTGCACAACTAGTAGGTTCTTTATCTTTGGTGAACATTTCTAATCTCCAATAGTTAAGGGTGATTTCTTACAAGACTACAGTGAAAACAATTTATAGACTTCATTCCATTTCACATAAATGTATTTATTAGCAAGAATGTGAAAACAGATATACAACCTGTCTTAAAAGCCCTATGAATTCCCCGCTGTTGTCCCATTTAGGTGCCTTTAAGGTGAACATTACATGATAGTTTTTCCTGATGTAATTGCAACTACATTCTATCAGGAAGATTTTGTTAAATATGGAGGGTTGGGTAGACAAGAATGCATTGGAACAGAGACTACAGTTATGGTCTTTAAGAATCAGGCCTAAGATGCCAGGCTTAATGGTGCAGTCTACCAGGCTTGCTGAATCTTTTTTTTTTTTTTTTTTTTTTTTGTAACAATTTGAGATTGGCAGAAAAATTGCAAAGATAATACAGAGTTTTAATGTACTTTACCCAGTTTCTTCTATTGTTAGCCTCCTACATTACCATGGTATATTTATCAAAAGTAAGAATTCAACATTGGTACATTACTGTCAACTAAATGTCAGACTTTTCCCCATAAATACCCCTTTTCAATTGTAAAATCAAATCCAAGATACCATATTGCATTTAGTCACTAGAATTTTGTACCATGTTCATGGAAAGAGTCAGTCCACACATCTTACACTCTATTAATTTCACCAATGAAAACTTGTCCCTAATATCTACAGCATCTATGATTACCATCACTAGTGTGGATTGGAGAGAAAGATCACTTCCTCTGGGACTGTGATTCTCTTGAATCAATGTCAGTTGCCCACCCCTGCAGCATGTCCCAATTAGGATGGAGATTAAAACTAACACATATGATTCATATAGCTCTGATATTTTAAAAGTGAATTCCAGGTAATATAAGTGCCACCATATATATTTTTTGGCTTAAACATTAATTTTTCTTTTAAATCTAATTATTCCTGTGATCCCTGTCAACAAAAGGAAATGTCAGAAATATTTGCAGTCCATGAATCTGCATTTATCCTTCTCCAACTCGATGTTTCTGGGAAGCTTTTTGCCTTTTTGCCTTCAGGAGTGAACTGGTCTGATCTCAAGAGCCGGGAGGCAAGAAAAAATCTTTTTTCTAGTAAAAAATACTACTTTTGTTTAAGCAGTTTCTTGTAGAATCTCATACTTGTATGTTTTAAGAAATAAAAAGGTGTGCATTTTCTTCAGAACATAGACTGATTACCATGCTGATATTATAGCTGAAGCAAGTTGCTAATGCTGTTTTCTGTTTATTTATTTATTCATTCATTTTTGGTACAGTTGTTGAGTGCATTGTGGGAGAAACTGATGATGGTGGCACTGCAGGTCTTCTCTTCTGGTGATTCTATGAAAATGGAGTAGGGTGGCAGAGGGAAGTCAGTTTCATGTGAAGTGGAGAGTTTCAGTTCTAACTCCACCACCTTTTAAAGGTTTGAGACTGGACATGCTGCTTACCCCATTCCTACTTTGTTTCCTCACCTATAGCATGGAGATAATGATAAACACCTCCTCAGAGAGCCGAAGGTGACATGAGCTGAGGTGATCTATGTGAAGTACTTAAACATATGCTAGCTATTGTTAGTATTAAATGTGCTATTTGGGAAATAGCTGTCAATTGAAACAATTCCAGTCCTGAAGCAGACATCTGTTGAGCTCCACATGTGATGCTCTGGACATGGCACTAGAGACACAGAAAAATGGCATGTTCAAGTCCTCAAGGTGTTACACGTAGTAGTAGAGACAGAATGTGGGATACTGTTGGCCAGGCCTGGTAGAGAGGCTGGTGAGGAGGGAGAGAAGGCTATTTGTGAGAGGCAGAGATACAGAGAGGAAACCCAGGTGGTCAAGAGGGCAGCAGGCACTGAGCTAAGGCCAAGTTTTAAATTATTGAGGGAGGGTAGGACATAGCAGAAGAGGGCATAGTGAAGAATCCTGTGGAGCTTCAGAGTACAGAATTCTCTAAAGGGGTTCTTTAAGGTGATGCACAGAAGCCTTTTGTAAAGTGAGCCGTCATAACTTATCTCTTATCTTATAAATTTGGTTTCAGGCATCCCATTTCTCATCACATTAGACTGATATGCCTCTGCATGATTTTGTTTTGTTTTTGTATTATATTTTATTTTTAATCATATTTTTGGATTACAAGAGACCTGTAACAGCATCACAAAACTTGGTAAACAGAGAAAAGGAGGAAAAGTACCTACAGTTCCATTACTGTTTGTTAAGTGTAGGGGATTTCTGTCTTTTTAAAATTTAATCCCAGATGTGTCAAAAGCTTTCTTCCTTCCCTTTATATTGCTAAAATTTGATTAACACAAACATTGAAGGACATCTAAATTATGAAGTACATGATCTCTAAGGGGTGCTGAAGGAAGAAAGGTTGTAATGTGAAGGGATTATTCCATCAGTTTTTACTATGGTGATGCTTTACAGTGGAATTAGGGAAAGTTAAGCCTTTTTAAAGGTAGCTGCCCTCTGAAGTCGCTGGTGAGCTGCTGTATCCTGAAACTCTGGGGTGGTAGATTTGGGGTGGTTTGAAGTCAGAATTTAGCAGAACAATTTTCATAAGTTTTTAACCTTATATGAGTGCTGCCTCTATTATTGATTAATATTTTTGTTCTATTTACTCACTTTTTATTTAAATTAATAAAACTTATTTAAAAGGTAACTCTGTACCATTGTTACATGATTAAGACAAAGTAACTGTAACATTGTTTTATTTTCAATCTTTACATTGAAAATAAAACAATGTCATTATCTTCTCATCGGATACTGATAGTTGCCAAAGGTTCTCAGCTAAATTTCCGCTCTTTGTTAACATGAGAGATTACCAAATGTTGAAGATTTATTAAAACTATTCTACCATTAAATATAGACTTTATTTCAGTAGAACTATTGAAATAAAATTTTTATATAGTGTTATCATTTCTTTTTCTTTTTAAAAATTTTATTTTTAGGAACATGTGACCATGGCATTATTGTGTGGTAATTTAGTTTGAAAGGGATTTACTATAAAGGGTTTTATTCTTCTCTAATTTTTCTCCTTAAAGTCTGGTTAGTTATGATTCCAAGAACCCTTATAAGGAATTAACATCTTTAGTATTCAATATTTAGAACTTCACATACTGGTTTAGAAATGTACCGTAGAGGATTTAATGGGCCTGAGGGATATTAGGAATAATTTTTCATGCATGAGATGAGTGCCTCCTTGTATGAATGAGTGGTGGGTAGCCCAAGAGTCACTGTAGTTTCACCAAGACACTGGTTTGTCCCACCACCAGGATACCCTGGTGTCTCTCTGGGAGTGAATCTGTCATGTTGGGTGATGACAGGAAGAAATTGGGACCTCCTAGACCTATAAAACAGATTTGGTGGCTGATGGATAATATATGTAACTTTGGCTGAATGTAATCTATGACTTGATATCTTTGTAACAACTTGTGAGGAATAGGATATTTTGCCTGGTAGCAAGCTTGTGAGAAATGTGATATGAATGCTATACCTAGCTTAACTGATGTTTACTCAAAGACCCAGTCCTCTTCTGAACAGCTCAGCTTACAATGACTTTCTTACTGACTGATTCAATGAAATTTAATGCCTAGTCTGTTACCAAGCAACATGTCCTGAATTTTGGAAAATATGGCCCTAGGGAAAGCTGTGATTGTATAACTGGCTGGTTTTCTAGCAGTTTGGGGTAGATACCAATATTTTTCAGTGAGGGACTAGTGTTTCTTTTGTTAAATTTTAATTCCTGATCTTGTGGACTGATAGTATTTATTACTTGAAAAACAAAATAAGAGTCAAGCTTACAAAATATAAAATCCCAGACTTACTATTATTTGATTCAAGACATAATTAAATTTTGTTATATAATAATAAACATAGCATAAGAAAAAATTACAAAAATTATAGTTACAAAAACTGTACACATGTTCCTTGAAAGCATGTGTATAGACAGGTAATATAGATAATTCTTATTAATTTGTAACTTGGTAGACTGCAATCATAGCTAAACAAATGGCTTTAAGAGAAATAATGATTTCCTTTATGTTTATATGCATTCTTTGAACATAGACTGTCTATATCAGTATTTAGTTTTTCATGCTACAAATGAGCTTCCTTCCTGCTTGTTATGTAATCTATACCATGTTGGACTGATGATAATGCTACTCACCAGGCTTAAAGCCTATCTAAAAATATTTTAGGTGTCTTTTTCTTTTTCTTTTTCTTTTTTTGTTGTTGTTTGAGACAGAGTTTTGCTCTGTCATCCAGGCTGGAATCCAGTGATGTGATCTCAGCTCACTGCAAACTCTGCCTCCTAGGTTCAAGTTGATTCTCATGCCTCAGCCATTAGAGTAGCTGGGATTACAGATGTGAGCCACCTTGCCCAGCTTTTTTTTTTTTTTTTTTTTTTAATAGAGATGGGGTTTTACCCTGTCAGCCAGGCTGGTCTTGAACTCCTCACGTCAAGTGATCTGCCCACCTCTGCCTTTCAAAGCGTTGGGATTATAGGCATGAGCTACCACACCTGGCCTAGGTTTTGTTTTAATAACACTCATAGTAGTGAAACCAGCTTTGTGGAGGGTATGTTAACAGGAATGGAAGAAGAGATTTTTAAAGTATGTCAGCAACCACAAGATACTAACTTTCTACTTTTATCCAAAGTAAAGCTATTATTTTTAAAATTAATCATTCACTTATTCTCAGTAAACCATTTCAACGATGTTGTAGTAAACAATTTAAACAATTTGCCTTTGAAGAAATAAATGATTTCTGTGTTTTCTGCCCTTTTGGGTTATAGTTGAAAAGGGCTACATGTTGTTACATGGTCCTGCTGCATGCTACTGGCATGCAGCCTGTGCCACATGTGTTCAAACTGGTCAGTGATGTGCTTACTGAGCCAAGCCCATGGAATATGAGGTTCGATGTCAGAGTGTCACAAGATCCTTAGGGTGTTGCTTTACCAGCTGGGAACCTCTGTGGCTGGCAGCAACTTCTGCCTGAGTTTTATTTGTGCTTGCTGGGCTTATTCCATCCACTTGGCCCAGCAGCCTGCACCACCCTGGATCCCACACCTGCCAGTGGCAAGCCTTGGGCAGAGCAGGAGAAATGTGTGGACAAGTGAGCATGGGGTCTGGCCACTGTGCACAGCCAGGATGCTAGCTGCTGTGGCATGGTGTGCAGCTCTAGGCACTAGCATAGGTGCTGGCTCTGTGTGAGGCTGCAGCTGGATCAGATATACTTCAAATGGCTTCTGCTGTGGGCACCTGTGTCTAAACAAGGGGAATACAGTAGCCCCTGGAAGCTTGGAAGTGCCAGGAACTGCAGAGCTCCAAAGAGGGTGTCACAGCTCTGGCTTGGGGAACCCCTAGTTCTGGGCTCCCAAAAGGGCTGCAACTTTTCTTTCCTTCTGGTCACCCGCAATGTGGTGAGCATGGTCGGTGTGTGGCGGGGTGGGGGTAGGGGCATTCTTCAGCCCTGTTTGTGTTATAGCTCTTTTAGTCCCACCATTTGGCTGGTCCCAAGTTCTTGTCCTGTATCCAGGAAGAATGAGGTGTGTGGACAACTTGAGGGTGAGCAAGGCAGAGAGGAGCTTCATTGAGTGGTATAACTGCTGTCAGGAGACCCAGAGTGGGTAGCTTCTTTCTACAGGCAGGTCATCCCAGTGAGGGTCCACCTCTCCTTGGAGAAGAGACCCAGAGTGGGTAGCTCCTGTCCTCAGCTACAGTTGTTCTGTCATTTACTCCAGTCTGGCTGCATCTCAGATTTTTAATGGACTTCAGAGGGGAAGAAATGCATGCTGATTGGTCCATGGATGGCCATGGGCATGCCTGGAAAAAGCACCATAAGTTCTTGCTCTGATTTATGGAACTGACAGGCTGGCTCCCAGGCTTCATACTGTCTCTGGCTTGAAGGTCGGACTTCACCAGGGACCTGCCCCTTTCCACCCGGGAGCCTGTCTGCCTCCTGCTGCTATTCATGGTGCCCAGCCTTTTCTGCCAAAGAGCATCTGCAGGCCTGTGCTGAGCTCCACCATGGTCTCCTCCTGTGCTCGTTGGTGCCCAAAGTCTGGAGGGGGCAGAGGCAGCAGGGGGGCTGATGTGTCAGTGCTTTCCCAAGGGCATGCACACCTGACTGAGTTGTGATAGTGCCCAGGCTCAGCCACAACTTTGCTCTGAAATTGGAGCAGGCACTAGAAGTGGGGAGAGACCAGGCAGTGGGAGCAGCTACTCCTGAGACTATGGCTGTGGGGAGCTTCCTGGGCCCCTGAAAGTGCAGGGAAGCCTGGGTCTGCATTCCTGATGGGGTGGCTGCTGCTGTGCCTGGGAGGGCAGGGCTCCTGCCCCTCCAACTTGAAAGTGAGTGGGGCTCCAGCCTGCTTCTGGCTCCCACCGGCTCCAGAGTGGGCAGCACTAGAAGCACCTGCCCTGCTGTAGCCAGCGTCATGGCAGTGGCCACTCCAGATGGGCTACTGCTGCCATCAAGGGAAGTGTACAAATGCTAGAAAGGTTTTTAACCATTTATGCTCTATGTCTGTACTTACTTCATGGACCAGTAGCAAACTGTTTGCCAACTGGCACTGGCCCATGGACCCCTCTTTGAGTACCACTGGTGTGAATGATCTCTTTTATCTGCTTTGTCTCTTTGCATGTGACTTATTTTCTTAACTCTTCTATCCCCATCCAAATCTCATACCAGTTGGAATCTTACTTTTGTGGCTTCTTACTATGTTTATTTGTTCTGCACAGTTAAATATTTAATTATACACTGTTTTTATATTGTCTGCCAGTTGTTTATGAGTTTTTTTTTTTTTCTCAACAAGAATGTAAGCTCTTTGAGAACAGAGGCTTAGCATTATGCTGAACAGGTATTAAATGCTTATCGAATACTTTTTGTTTTTGAGACAGGGTCTCACTTTGTCACCCAGACTAAAGTGCATTGGTGTGATCATGGCTTACTGCAATCTTGACCTCCCTGGGCTCAGGTGATCCTCCTACCTCAGCCTCCTGAATAGCTGGGAATGCAGTGCTAACATGCCCAGCTAATTTTTCTGTTTTTTGTAGAGATGAGATTTGCCCATGTGGCCCAGGCTGGTTTCATTCCTGGGCTCAAGTGATCCACCTGCCTCAGCCTCCCAAAGTGTAAATATATTTTATATGGATAGCTGTGAGAGGTGAAATTACTCCCACTTTCATTGTGGTTGATTTATGTTTAAAGACAGCAAAATTTACTTCCAAATCTATAGTATGTTATAAAATATACTAATATATTATTGCTATAATTGATTCCTTAAATGTACATGAATTTTTTAGGCTTAAGTAATAAAGGACCAGAATAGTGGAATGGGTTGACCTATAGTTTTTTGTTTTCTTGGTCTGAAGTCTTGTGCTAATGGTATATTAAAAAGTAAAACTGGCCAGGTACAGTGGCTCATGCCTGTAATCCCAACACTGTGTCCTCCAAAAAAGTGATCTATGTTTGGTGGCACATGCCTGTTGTTCTGGCTGGTCGAGAGGCTGAGGTGGGAGGATTGCTTGAGCCTGCGAGTTTGAGGTTGCAGTGAGCTGTGATTATGCCATTCCACTCCGGCCTTGGCAACAGTGAGACTCTGTCAAAAAAAAAAATGTAAAATAAGTCAAAGGGTTAGAAGAATGTGACTTCTTCTGTACCTAGATAACTGACATAAAATACTAAAGGAAGATTGCAAAGTGGTGGGCCTCAAATTTGCTTTATTTGCCTCATACAGTCTTTAAAAACCAGAATGTTTCACATGAAAATATTTTCAGATTGCTAGCTTCTCTTTTGAAAATCTCTTATGTTTGGTACTATGGGTCCTGCATTCCTACGTGGTCTGTCATTGTGAGTGGAATGACAGTTGCCTTCTGCCTGTTTTCCAGGTCTCCACAGGTCTTTCATGCAGGATGTGCATACAGATGTCTTCATTCATTTTCTTCACCTGCTTGGCCCTATGGACAATGAAATTTGTGACCTCTGGCATAGAGTAATGTGTTAAAATCTTTCCTGCTCCACAGAACATGCAGTGAGCAGGCCTCAGTGAACACCATCTAAAATAATCCATTAGTTTTCTTCATTAGTAACATCATAAATCCTATTAGCAAAAGTGCCAACTTCCTGAATCACAGGGCCTGCTCTCAATGGCTACTTTTTTCTTTACCACTTCTCCCACCCTCCTGTGCTCTTACTTCCTTCTGGCCTCTCTAGAAGCCTCCATGTTGTATCAACCTTGACTGTCTGCCTGCCCCTTAAGACTCTGCTCTTTGAATCACACACTTTTCTTATGCAATACCAACCTTGAGATATCCCTGAGTTTGCCTTTTCTGTCTTCTTTGTTCAGGAATATTTCCTCAGAGCACTTTTTGTTTCTTTAATAACACCTGTCATAATTTGTAATGATATATTTATGTGCTTACTTACTTAATACCAGACTTTAGCTTGTGCAGACTCATCTCTGCTTCACTCACCAGTGATTTTGCAACCACTGCTATTGTGTCTGGCATAAAGTGAGTAGGTATTCACATGTTTGTTGGATAACTGAAATAAAGGTATGAGTGAAGTAGGCTTCAGGGCAGGTTATGGAATTAATCTGTACCTCTGCAGTACACAATACAGTATTCAATCTTAACTTAAAGTCCATTTCTACCTTAAAGATTCCAGAAAATGGGCCGGGCGCGGTGGCTCAAGCCTGTAATCCCAGCACTTTGGGAGGCCGAAGCGGGTGGATCACGAGCTCGAGAGATCGAGACCATCCTGGTCTACAAGGTGAAACCCCGTCTCTACTAAAAATACAAAAAGTTAGCTGGGCATGGTGGTGCGTGCCTGTAATCCCAGCTACTTAGGAGGCTGAGGCAGGAGAATTGCCTGAGCCCAGGAGGCGGAGGTTGCGGTGAGCCGAGATCGTGCCATTGCACTCCAGCCTGGGTAACAAGAGTGAAACTCCGTCTCAAAAAAAAAAAAAAAAAAAAAAAAAAAAAGATTCCAGAAAATGAATGGAAATTTTGATTGGTGTTTTGATAAGATCATTTAATTATATGTTTAGAGGTTGTGACTTCACATTTAGGACTTTAATAGTTTGAAATTCCAAAAATATTTACTGTACCTGTATGATCATTGCTTAGGTTACAAAGTCTAATTTCTACCAGCCTGGCCTGGCCCACGTGGTGAAACCCCATCTTTGCTAAAAAATACAAAAATTATCTGGGCATGCTGATGCATACTTGTAATCCCAGCTACTTGGGACGCTGAGGTGCATGGATCACTTGAACTTGGGAGGCAGAGGTTGCTGTGAGCCCAGATCATGCCACTGTACTTCAGCCTGGGCAACAGAGTGAGACCTTGTCTCAAAACAAACAAATAACACACCCCCCTCAAACAAACAACAAAAAAAATCCCAAATAAATAAAAATTCTAACATTTAGATATTTTTCAAGAGAGTAGGGAAGTAGTCCTCATAGTTCTCACTACTACTTGCTTGTGGTCATAATTCTGAGGGGAAAAGTAAGTCACCATTAAATTAGCTTCACGTTACTGATTAAAACTACAGTACTGCACAATAATTAGAACTACTTCTCTATAAGCTCTTCTGGGCTTTTGATCACACTATTAAAAAACATAGCTAAGTTAAACAAAGATGTAATAATCCCCATATTTGTGGAAAATAACTATTAAAACCCTACCTTAAAAAAGTCAGTGTCTTGGGCAGGCATGGTGGCTCACACCTATAAACCCAGCACTTTGGGAGGCTGATGCGGGTGGATCACAAGGTCAGGAGATTGAGACCATCCTTGCTAACACAGTGAAACCCCATCTCTACTAAAAAACACAAAAAAATTAAAGAATTAGACTGGTTGTGGTGGTCTGGGCCTGTAGCTGGGAGGCTGAGGCAGGAGAATTGCTTGAACTAGGGAGGCGGAGTTTGCAGATAACCAAGATTGCGCCATTGCACTCCAGCATGGGCAAGAGTGAGGCTCTGTCTCAAAAAACAAACAAAAAACAAACAAACAAACCAAACCAAAACAAACAAACAAACAAAAAAATCAGCGTCTTTAATATTGAGGGCTGGAAGATTTTTTTTTTTTTTTTTTTTTTTTTTTTTTTTTTTAAACAAGGAACTGTAACAATTAAGGGAATCTTCTAAAAGAAAACCCCACAACCTGGAGATAAAAGCATGAAGGCTTATAAGTCTTTCTGAGTGTGTGTGTACATTCAACATGTGAAGTACTAAAAGAGTGTCCCCACTGATTTTCCTGTTTCTCTAGTTGATCTGGGTGAGAGTAGGTGGAGGAGAATGCTAGTATGACAATGAAATTCTTGCCAAGGGAGGATTAATAATGGTTTAATGATTATACTTTTTCTTTCTTCCCCACATCACCTCAATTTATTTTTCCTTTCCCCTGATGTAGTGGTCCCAGGACTGATCTGCAACTACAAGTACAGAATTCCTAAGGGCCTGATGGTGGTGGGTTGTACCTTCATTCCATGTGGCAAAATTGGGACTGAGAGTGAATGCAACTATATCGCCTGGTAGTAAAGATGGCTATGTAACCCTAGCCCACCTGAATGGGAGTGTACTGATGGGAGAGGCACTTGCCAGGCTAGGATTGCTGCCTGTAATCTCTAGACTAGCAGCACAATGGTGAATTCTCATGTTTTTTCCAAAGGTGGAAAAGTTTGGTTATTAATTCAGAGAAGGAGGAATAGTAGACAAGGGTTAAGAAATGAATAAATAGGTTATGATTTGAGGGGAGCACAATATCACATTAATACCTTAAAAGAGTCTCAGAGCAAAGGATTGTATTGTCTTTTAGCTCACTTATTCCATATGCCTGAAAGAGTGAAGCTATGGGTTTGCCAAGACCACTTCTGCTTTTGGAACCTGACAAGATTGAATATACATATATTGTGTGTGTGTGTATGTATGTATGTATCTATATCTATCTATAGATAGATAGATAGATAGATAGATAGATAGATAGATAGATAGATATAGATACATACATACACACACAATATATATGTATATTCAATCTTGAATATAGAATTGAATTCAATTCTCTCTGAGAATATATATATATATATATATATATATATATCCATGCTTCTGGGGACTTATGATCATACATATTGCCCTAAACCCAGATACTCAACCCACATAATGTGTGTATATATATATATATATGTATATATATATATATATATATATATATATATATGTATGTCTCTGGTAGTAGATGTTTTGGTGAATTTAGAAATATGATTCTGGAAGATGGCCGCCTAAGAACAGCTCAGGACTTCAGCTCCCAGTGAAGGTGCAGAGGGTGAGTGGACGCCGCATTTCCAGACGAATTCTTATTGCCCACAGACAAGGAGATACCCAGGCAGAGGGGTCGCCAGCGTCGCAGTCCCAGCCGGTGCGGCTGTTTTGGCCCCTGTGGGGCTGATTCCGCCCCCGCGGCTGCTGTGACCACGCCCTGTTGCTGCAGTTCTCCATACAAAAGCCACTGGTCTGGGAGCCCTCTTAGCTGGCGAGCAGAGCCCTGAGACGGCAGAGTTGCCCATTCATCTGAAATAGCGAGTCAGGCCAGGAGATTCCTAGGCAAAAAATCCGCCAGGAGCCGGCGCCGCAGTTCGAGCCGACTCAGTGAGTCGCAGCATGGGAGATCCCGGCGCCTTTTCAGCAGGCGACCCGAACGCAGGGTCCTTCAACTTAAAAGAAAAGACTCTGAGTCAGGGAGCCAGGTGATCAGGCTCGGTTGGTCCCACCCCTCCACCCCCAACAACAACGAAAACAAAAACAGTAATTGGAAACCCTCTGGGTTGAGCCCTCCAAACCTAGCACAGCTGAACCGGGATGGTCCAGCTCCATGGGGGAGGGGCTTCCGCCATTACTGAGACTCTCCACCGCTACAGAGGCAGGCCGCCATTGCAAAGGCAACCCGCCGTTGCCAAGGCAACCAGCCACAACAGAGAGAGTCCTCCATAACAGAGGCGGGGACCACCTTTGCCAAGACAGTTCTAACTATGCCCATATAAAAAGGATTACAGGGAAGAGCTCAGGGCAGCTGGGCGGAGCCCACAGCAGCTCAGCAAAGCCCCTGCAGGCAGGCAGTGGCTAGGCGTGCTGCTAGCTGGGCGGGTCAGACCTGAAGAAAAATCAAAAAAGGCAGTAGTGCAACGGAAACTCATAAAGCTCCAACACCCTGGGACAGAGACAGACAACAGGTGGATAAACCCACAAAAATGGGAAGAAACCAGCGCAAAAAGGATGAAAACTCCCGAAACCAGAACACCTCTCCTCCTAAAAGGGATCACAACTCCTCACCAGCAAGGGAACCAGACCGGATGGAGAAGGAGGGTGATGAAATAACAGAATCAGACTTCAGAAGGTGGGTAGTAAGAAACTACAATGAGCTAAAAGAACATGTTCTAACCCAACGCAAAGAAAATAGGAACCTTGAAAAAAGATTGGACGAACTGCTGACGAGAATGGACAGCATAGAGAGGAGTATAAGTGAATTGATGGAGCTGAAAAACGCAACACGGGAACTTCGTGAAGCATGCACAAGCTTCAACAGCTGAATAGACCAAGCAGAAGAAAGGATATCAGAGGTCGAAGATCAACTCAATGAAATAAAAAGAGAAGGCAAGAACAGAGAAAAAAGCACAAAAAGGAATGAACAAAATCTTCAAGAAATGTGGGACTATGTGAAAAGACCTAATCTACGTCTGATAGGTGTACCTGAATGTAATGAAGAGAATGAATCCAAGCTGGAAAATACTCTTCAGGATATTATCCAGGAAAACTTCCCCAACCTAGCAAGGCAGACCGATATTCAAATCCAGGAAATACAGAGACCACCAAAAAGATATTCCTCAAGAAGAGCAACCCCAAGGCACATAATCATCAGATTCACCAGGGTTGAAATGAAAGAGAAAATGCTAAGGGCAGCCAGAGAGAAAGGTCGGGTTACCCACAAAGGGAAGCCCATTAGACTCACAGCAGATCTCTCAGCAGGAACCCTACAAGCCAGAAGAGATTGGGGGCCAATATTCAACATCCTTAAAGAAAAGAACTTTCAACCCAGAATCTCCTATCCAGCCAAACTAAGCTTCATAAGTGAAGGAAAAATAAAATCCTTTGTGAACAAGCAAGCACTCAGAAATTTCATCACCACCAAACCTGCCCTACAAGAACTCCTGAAAGAGGCTCTACACATATAAAGGAACAACCAGTACCAGCCACTCCAAAAACACACCAAATGGTAAAAGAGCATCAACGCAATCAAGAATCTGCATCAACTAACCAACAAAACAGCCAGGTAGCATCAAAATGACAGTATCAAATTCACACATAACAATACTATCCCTAAATGTCAATGGACTAAATGCCCCAATCAAAAGACACAGACTGGCAAATTGGATAAAAAGCCAAAACCCATCAGTGTGCTGTATCCAGGAAACCCATCTTACATGCAAGGATACACAAAGGCTCAAAATAAAGGTATGGAGGAAGCTCTACCAAGCAAATGGAGAGCAAAAAAAGGCAGGAGTTGCAATTCTCATGTCTGATAAAATAGACTTTAAAGCAGCAAAGATCAAAAGAGACAAAGAAGGACATTACATAATGGTAAAAGGATCACTGCAACAAGAAGAGCTAACGATCCTAAATATATACACACCCAATACAGGAGCACCCAGACACATAAGGCAAGTTCTTAATGACTTACAGAGAGACTTAGACTCCCACACAGTAATAGTGGGAGACTTTAACACCCCATTGTCAATATTAGACAGATCATCCAGACAGAATATCAACAAGGATATCCAGGACCTGAATACAGACCTGGAACAAGCAAACCTAATAGACATTTACAGGACTCTCCACCCCGAATCCACAGAATATACATTCTTCTCAGCACCACATCACACCTACTCTAAAATTGGCCACATAATTGGCAATAAATCACTCCTCAGCAAATGCAAAAGAACAGAAATCATAGCAAACAGTCTCTCAGACCACAGTGCAATCGAGTTAGAACTCAGAATGCAGAAACTAACTCAGAACCGCACAGCTTCATGGAAACTGAACAACTTGCTCTTGAATGTTGACTGGATAAACAATGAAATGAAGGCAGAAATAAAGATGTTCTTCGAAACCAATGAGAATGAAGACACAACATACCAGAATCTCTGGGACACATTTAAAGCAATCTCTAGAGGAAAATATATAGCAATGAGTGCCCACATGAGAAGAAAGGAGAGATCTAAAATTGACACCCTATCATCAAAATTGAAAGAACTAGAGGAGCAAGATCAAAAAAACTCAAAACCTAGCAGAAGACAGGAAATAACTAAGATCAGAGCAGAACTGAAGGAAATAGAGACAAAAAAAACTCTTCAAAAAATCAGTAAATCCAGGAGCTGGTTCTTTGAAAAGATCAACAAAATAGACAGACCACTAGCCAGATTAATAAAAAAGAAAAGAGAGAATAACCAAATTGATGCAATAAAAAACGATAAAGGGGATCTCACCACAGATTCCACAGAAATCCAAACCATCATCAGAGATTATTACAAACAACTCTATGCACATAAACTAGTAAACCTGGAAGAAATGGATAAATTCCTGGACACCTGCATCCTCCCAAGCCTAAAACTGGAAGAAGCCGAAACCCTGAATAGACCAATAACATGGTCTGAAGTCGAGGCAGCAATAAAGAGCCTACCACCCCAAAAAAGCCCAGGTCCAGATGGGTTCACAGCTGAATTCTACCAGACTTACAAAGAGGAGCTGATACCATTCCTTCTGAAACTATTCCAGACAATCGAAAAAGAGGGAATTCTTCCCAAACCATTTTACGAGACAAACATCCTGATACCAAAACCCGGCAGAGACTCAACAAGAAAAGAAAATTTCAGGCCAATATCCCTGATGAACATAGATGCAAAAATCTTTAATAAAATACTGGCAAATTGCAACAGCATATCAAAAAGCTCATCCACCATGATCAAGTAGGATTCATCCCGGGGATGCAAGGCTGGTTCAACATACGCAAGTCCATAAACGTAATTCACCACATAAACAGAACCAAAGACAAAAACCACATGATTATCTCAATTGATGCAGAGAAGGCTTTTGACAAAATTCAACAACGCTTTATGCTAAAAACCCTCAATAAACTTGGTATTGACGGAACGTATCTCAAAACAATAAAAGCTATTTACGACAAACCAACAGCCAATATCATACTGAATGGGCAAAAACTGGAAGCATTCCCTTTGAAATCTGGCACTAGACAAGGATGCCCTCTGTCACCACTCCTATTCAATATAGTACTGGAAGTTCTAGCCAGAGCAATCAGGCAAGAAAAAGAAATAAAGGGTATCCAAATTGGAAAGGAGGAAATCAAATTGTCTCTATTTGCAGATGACATGATTGTATATCTGGAAGACCCCATCATCTCAGCCCAAAATCTCCTGAAACTGATAAACAACTTCAGCAAAGTCTCAGGATACAAAATCAACGTGCAAAAATCACAAGCATTCCTATACACCAGTAATAGACTTCAAGAGAGCCAAATCAAGAACGAACTACCATTCACAATTGCTACAAAGAGAATAAAGTACCTAGGAATACAACTAACAAGGAACGTAAAAGACCTCTTCTAGGAGAATTACAAGTCATTGCTCAACGAAATAAGAGAGGATACAAACAGATGGAGAAACATGCCATGTTCATGGTTAGGAAGAATCAACATCGTGAAAATGGCCATACTGCCCAAAGTAATTTACAGATTCAACGCTATTCCCATCAAGCTACCAATGACCTTCTTCACAGAACTGGAAAAAAACACCTTAAACTTCATATGGAACCAAAAGAGAGCCCGCATAGCCAAGTCAATTCTAAGCAAAAAGAACAAAGCAGGAGGCATCACACTACCAGACTTCAAACGATACTACAAGGCTACAGTAATCAAAACAGCATGGTACCGGTACCAAAACAGACATATAGACCAATGGAACAGAACAGAGGTCTCAGAGGAAATACAACATACCCACAACCATCTGATCTTCGACAAACCTGACAAAAACAAGCAATGGGGAAAGGACTCCCTGTTTAATAAATGGTGTTGGGAAAACTGGCTAGCCATGTGCAGAAAGCAGAAACAGGACCCCTTCCTGACACCTTACACCAAAATTAACTCCAGATGGATTAAAGACTTAAACATCAGACCTAATACCATAAAAACCTTAGAAGAAAATCTAGGCAAAACCATTCAGGACATAGGTGTAGGCAAGGACTTCATCACCAAAACGCCAAAAGCAATGGCAGCAAAAGCCAAAATAGACAAATGGGACCTAATCAAACTCCACAGCTTCTGCACGGCAAAAGAAACAGTCAGTAGAGTGAATCGGCCACCAACAGAATGGGAAAAAATATTTGCAGCCTACCCATCTGACAAGGGGCTGATATCCAGAATTTACAAAGAACTAAAGCAGATCTACAAGAAAAAAAACAAACAAGCCTATTCAAAAATGAGTGAAGGATATGAACAGATACTTTACAAAAGAAGACATACAGGAGGCCAACAAACATATGAAAAAATGCTCATCATCACTGGTCACCAGAGAAATGCAAATCAAAACCACACTGAGATACCATCTCACACCAATTAGAATGGCGATCATTAAAAAATCGGGAAACAACAGATGCTGGAGAGGATGTGGAGAAATAGGAACACTTTTACACTGTTGGTGGGAATGTAAATTAATTCAACCATTGTGGAAGACAGTGTGGTGATTCCTCAAGGACCTAAAAATAGAAATCCCATTTGACCCAGCAATCCCATTACTGGGTATATATCCAAAGGATTATAAATCATTCTACTACAAGGACACGTGCACACGAATGTTCATTGCAGCACTGTTTACAATAGCAAAGACCTGGAACCAACCCAAATGCCCAACGATGATAGACTGGATAGGGAAAATGTGGTACATATACACCATGGAATATTACGCAGCCATCAAAAACGATGAGTTCACGTCCTTTGTAGGGACATGGATGAACCTGGAAAGCATCATTCTCAGCAAACTGACACAAGAGCAGAAAATCAAACACCGTATATTCTCACTCATAGGCGGGTGTTGAACAATGAGAACACATGGACACAGGGAGGGGAGCACTACACACTGGGGTCCGTTGGGGGGAAATGGGGGAGAGGCGGGGGGTGGGGAGGTGGGAAGATATAGCATGGGGAGAAATGACAGATACAGGTGAGGGGACGGAAGGCAGCAAACCACACTGCCAAGTGTATACCTATGCAACAATCTTGCATGTTCATCACATGTACCCCAAAAGCTAAAATGCAATAAAAAAATAAATAAATAAACATAAAAAATTAAAAAATTAAAAAAAAAAAGAAATATGATTCTGCAGACCCATGAGACTGAGACTCTTCTGAAACCCAATCTTCTAGTAAAATTTAGGCTCAATTCACTAAATCTTTTCCATCGTTGAGTCTCTGAGTGCTTTACTTTAATGAAATTCATAAAAGGTGTTGACTTATACCTGAAGAAAGAACATGTGTGTGACTGTGAAACTTTTTCTGAACCTTTGTGAATAGGTGATTGGAATACGTCCGTTTGCTCAGCTCATGAGTGATATCACTGTTTTTCCTAGGCCCAGATCACAAATGAAGTTGTGATATAACTGGAATAAGCACTTAATTAATATATAAATATAGGCTTTGCCTACAAAGTACATTTTTATATATCATCAGTACCAAATCTCAGGTTGTATAAATTCTCTGCCTGTTCTCTGCCTACAAAGGACATTGTGACTTAAATCTATATTTAGAATGTAGATGGTGTGAATCCCTTATATTGCCTTGGCTTGCACTTACAGTACATTATGACACAAAACTGGGTACTAAACTCAGGTTCTGTAACTCTGCTGCCTGGATTCTGCCAACAGGTAGCAATGTAACATGCCACTTGGCAAGGCACATTGACGATTTTTCTATTGTCTTGCATGGAACCTCACCACAGAAAAGATTGTGACATACTTCTGCATCAATCACCGACATTTTTTCACTCCCTTGCCTTATTTCTGCACATAGGTGTTATTGTAACATATATCTAGTCTAATTCTTAGTGAGGTGAGTCATTTCTTCTGCCTAAGCCAACCCTCAGAGAAAATATTAGTATATGACTAAAACCAGCATCCAGGTCATTTAACTCTTCTGCAAGAGAAATGCCCAGAAGAAGAATTGTTATATATCACTGAAATAACACCCACCTAGATGATATGACATCTTGTCTTTTCCCTGAAAACATGTGGTATTGTGCCATAACCCAAGAAAAGAACACACTTCTAAGAATGACTATTGTATCATGAGCCAGAACATGTTCAGGATGGTGCTTCTCATCCCTGGAACTTCCTACAGGTGTTTGTGACACCCTGCGTAGCATCAGAGCTATTTAATAACTTTAGCTAGTATAGCCTGAAAATGAGAACTTTTGTGATTTGATTCTTTTTTAAGCCTGTCTTCTGAAAAAAAGTGTAATGTACCTCTGGATCTCTCATCTAGGTTAAGTGACTCTTCTATATGTCTGGATTCTGCTATTAATGGGAATTGTAACCTTTTAAGGCACTGAATTCAAATCTTATGAATCTCTTGCCTAGGCCTTGTCATTACAACATATCTCAATGTCAATAATTTAGATAATGTGACTCTCCTCTCCTGCCTGAAATCTTTCTTTAAAGAGAAATTGTGACATATAGCTGAGCATAGAACCTAAGTTACATAATTTTCTGCCAGTGCCCTTTGTATGAGGAGAATATTGAAATATTTTTGCCCAGCATTTAGGTGATGTGGCTCTTCTGCTTGAATCATAACCATAGATGGGATTGTAACATACACATAGAACGGCTCAAAGGCATAATAACAACGCACATATGTTAACCCAGACAATAGAATAAATTTGTTCTCTTATAACAGGACTTAGGATTATGAGAGTCTTGAAACTATTTTTTAATGGTCACAAAAATTTACAATACTTGTACATAGTTTATAAACCCCTTGGGTTGCAAAGATGGTGTTATAAAATAGCCTAGCAAATGGGAACATTGTGAGTGTCACATGCAAATTCTTCTGAAAGTAAAGACTTGACTGTCACATGTATAAAGCCAAATGTCATACTTGGAAACAAAACATGTGTGGTACTTCTTCACAGTGGTTTGAGCCCACATCTGGAATTGTGATACACTCCTTTACCAACCCATAGGTTATGTGACTTTTCTGCCAGGGATCTTCTCTCAGAAAAAAATGCGTGACATATCACTAAATTTCACACCTAGTTGATGTTACATTCTTGCCTGTGCCATGCCCACAAAAATTTTTGTGACACATTGCTGTGTTTATCATCTAAGTGATGTAACTTTTCTTTTCTAAGTTGGCCCTGCACCCACTGGGGACATAGTAATACATTGCTAGGCAAGGCACACAAGGCTTTTGCCAAGGCTGTGCCCCAACAAGGGCATTGTGACCTATATCTGGGCCTATAACCTATGTGATGTGACTTTCCTGGTCTGATCCTGCACTCATGGAGTATTGTAACACAAAGGTGGAACCTGCATCTAGTTATGTAAGACTCTTGCCTGGGTTCTTCTCTAAAAGAGCCAGGTAACCCATATCTCAGAACCCAGCACCCAGGTGATGTGGCTCGTCTGCTTGGTTTCTGCTCACATCTTATATTTTGATGTATACTTAGTGCACCTAGGTAATACAAATTTTCTTTTCTTTCTGAGCCCTTCATACAGGAGAAGGGGACACATTTCTGAGCCCATAACCTAAACTACATGACTATTGTCTACTGCGTTGGTCTTCACAATAAATAAATTGTAAAATTTTGCTGAGCCTGACATTTAGGCAATGTGTTTCTTCTCTTTTTCCTCATCCATGCTCACAAATAGCAATTTTTACACATTGCTGAACTGAGCGTCAAGATGATGTTACTTTTCTGTCTCTGTCCTGCAGAAGAAGGGGATCGTTGCATATTCCTGAGTCTAGGACCCTGATGATGTTATTCTTCTGCCTGTGCCAGACCCACAAAATGTATTTTGACGTAAGTTAGGTGCATTATGTAGGGGTTGTGGCTTTTATTCCATGGCTGTCCTTTTTACACATGTGGAATTTTCTAATTGGTCAGTCAGAACCTAATTCATGTGACATTATTCCCTAGGCTCTGCCTAGAGATGGCATTGTGAAATATTTCTTGGAAGAGAATTTAGGTAATGTTACCCATTTGCTTTGTTTTCTGCCTACATACGGAATTCTGAAATATGCATTGCTGCAGTTCACGGGGATAATAAAATTATATTGGAAATTAATCATTAGGAAATATTTTAACTCTCATGGCTAGACTTAGAGCAATAAGTAAGGTTCTGGGTTGCATATTTGCACAAATCTCACAGGAGTTAAAATACTAACACATATTGTATATACTCTTTGGGTGGCACAGATAGTTTCATAATATGGCCAATAGAAATAATAAAATATGATTATCTGTTACACACCCAGGTGTAAGTAAATGTTTTTATCCTTTCTCCTGTACAAAGTCCACTGTTGAAGTCCTGTATCTAACAAGTGAATACAGCATATAGATAAAATTTTGGCTTTTGTATGTTAATCTTCCCACAGGTGAGATAGTAACTTATTTCTGAATTCAACTCACAGACATAATAATGTGTCTCATCCCTAAGTCTTACCCTAAAAAGAGATGTTGACTATCACACCTGAGTTTAAGGAGATACCTAAGATCATTAGAAATGTTGCATCAAGCCTTGTAGAGAGTGTCAAAAAGGGCCCAGAACACAAATGAGATTGCAACTGTCATATATACACACAGAAAGCAGTGAAATATGTCATTCTTAAAGATGAGGAGACTGTCATATTACAGCATCTAGTACCCAGATATTGTGACTTTTTGGCCTAACCGTTATCCAGTGCAGGTACATTGTTGCATATAGCTGGATCAGAACCCTAATGTTGTGACTTTTTGGCCTTGGCCTGCTAACAGGGAATAATGTCAAATATTATTCAATTTATCGGGTAGGTAACTTGTCTCTTCTTTGGTCCCATGCTTTCAGGAGACACTATGACATATTGCTGGATGTAGCTTCTAGGTAACATGACTCTACTTTCCTGCGAGACACTGTGACATATTGCTGAATGTAATTACTAGGTAATATGACTCTACTTTCTTGCCTGAGTTGTCGGCAGAGAAGAAATTGTGACATTGCTGGGTTGTGACATTGCTGAGGAAAAACCTAGGTTATGTGACTCTCCTTCTATTCTGTACTCTGCCAAAAGTGGAAATTATTACATATTGCTGAGCTGAGTATCCCCTTTTTCTTCTATCCTGTCTATAGTTGTCACTGTGATGTGACTTTTCTTTCTCACTACCCAGATGATGTAACTCTCCTTTCTTTCAACTACCCACAGGTGAAATTTTGACATATACCTGTCCCCAGCTATTACTCTTATATCTGAACCCAGCCAGTAAAGATATTTTGACTATCATCACCAGTCTTAGAAACACTGGTGAAGTCCTGGATTTCTCACTTGTATGAATTTCACGGAGAATCATGACACTCAAGCTTATCATATAAAATCTGAGTGGTACAAAATGTGACATTACAGAACCCAGAAAACTGGTAAAAATTTGACTTTTGCATGCACACCCAGCTTGCATGATTGTCACTCTCACATATAAATAGAGACTATAAACGAGGTACTAAATATCACACACGTTACCAGTCAAAGGTTGAAGTTCTTATTCTCATACATAGATGTAATCCACAAGTGGTTTGGTGACTTTTAAACCGTAATTCAGCAGATGTGTGATGCAGTGACCTCCTTCCTGAAACAACATTCCAGTTGCTTTTGGTCTCTTAAACATAAATTTGTCTATTGTTTTGAGTGTAACTCCTGGACTTCATTGTAATTGTACAGGGTATTGATGTTTACTGAAGCTAAAACTTGCATGAGACTGTAAACCTCATTTATGAAACTTTGTGAGTGTCTGATTGGAACATATGCCCCTCCAAAGCACTTAAATAATTTGGTTCTTTTTTTTTTCTAGTCCAAAAACCCATGTAAAATTGTGCATATCTGGACCAAGCACTGAAGTATTGAATAACTCACCTAAGTATTGTATAACTCTATCCATGATCCTTTCTGCCACGTTTTTTTTTTTTTTAATTTATACAGAATATGTTTGCAAAAACCTGTTCTATGTCAAAACCTGTTAAATTCAGTGAAAGAAGAAAGCAAGTATAAGTATTTTATTTTGTGACAAGTATTTTTTGTACAAATTTTTTTTTAGCACAAATCTTGCTCTTTATCTCTTAGAGATGGATATTTGTTTTTTCTTTGAGGGCCGCCTGAACTCAAAATAACTTCATGTATTTTCTCATTAAAATGTATTCAGTTTTTTTCTAAATAATATTATGTACAATTCAGTAAAAAATAAAATAAAATAAAAAATAACACACACACACACACACACACACAATCAGCACATCATGGTGTTCTTTGACATGATGCTTACTTTTTGCTTTTAATGTTATATATTAATAGTTTTCTAGGAGAGCTTATTGGGCTTGAAAATATGTGTTCTGAACTTATATAAAATGTGGGTTTTTAAAACGTTCTACATGAAAACAAGTTCTGTAAGGAAAAAACAGAACATTCTCAAGCTGTTTACTTGGAATTAAACTGCCTTTTAGATTTAAGGCCTGAAAAAAAAAAAATATATATATATATATATATATATATATATATATATATATATATATTACATATCTTCCAGGGAGGGCTCACTAGGTTCAAAAATGTATGTCTTTAGCTTTTACAAAATCTGTGTTTGAAAGCTGTTCTAAGTAAAAAACTTGTTTAATACATTGAAAGAGAATGGAACATTAGAAAGTTTTTTGGCAAAAAAAAATTTTTTTAGTCTATAGGGCTAGATATGTGTATTCCTTTGTGTTAACAACTGAGCCCAGAAATGTTTTTCTGACATTCTGCATAATCTGCTTTGAATACTGTTCTGAGCCACATGTTAAATTCAGTGAAATCAAATAGTCCCTCCTAAAATATATTGTCACAAGTAATGCTTTTAGAATTTAAGGATGGATAATCATACATTCATGTAAGGGCCAACAGGGTTTAGTAAGGTATTTTTTGGGCTTGTAAAAAATGTGTTTTATATAACTCTTCTAAGGCAAAAAGCATTGAGTGCACTGAAAAAGAAAAACAGCAAATTATTATCATTTTTTTGAATCAAAAATTCCTTTAGGTTTTAGAGGCTAATACATTAATGTAGTAAAGCCCTCTTGGCTCCCAATACTCTCTTAGTATTTGTACCAAAACTAGTATTTTGAAACTGTTCTAAGTAAAATTGCGTTTGATTCAATAAAAGAAAAGTAACATGATATTTTGTCACAACAGTTTATCTTACCTTTTAGTCCTTGATGTTTATATCTTTTTAATCAGGGCTAAGTGGTTTCAAATTTTATTTTCTGACCTTCTACAAAACATGTGTTTGAAAACTATTTTGAGAAAAACCATTTAAAATTCAGTACAAGAAAAAAAATATCAAGTTTTCTGACACAAAGTTTCTCTAGAGTGTTTATGACTGAATATTTATCTTTTCTTTGAAATGCCTGACCTATGGGCTCACGAATTTCTTTTTTAGCTCCTAAAAATGCGTGTTTGAACAAGATACTAAGTTGAAAATATGTTGAATTCAGTAACAAAAATAATGCATCATCAATTTTTAAATATCAAGATTGCTTTTAGTTTTTAGGATAGGACATTCATATTATATTAGAAATGTCCGATAGGCTCTTAAGTATCTTTTTGAATTTTGTGTAAAAATATTTTTTTATGAAGCCCCACTAGGGACAGATACAGGTCTGTTTTGAACTTTAACATAATGTGCATTAAATAAATTTTCTGAGTAAAATCTTGTTAAATTCAGTGAAGGAAATCAGCACATTATCATGCTTTTTGACACCAAACATGATGTCAGATTGTTATGAGATCTTACTCAGCTTAAAAATGTCTCATTTTAGCTTCTATAAAATGTGTTTTATAAACTGTGTTTTAAAATGCATTGTATTTAGTTAAAAACAGCACAACTTAAAGTATTTGGGCCCAAAAGCTTACTTTTATCTCTAAGGGCTGAATATTCATATCCTCCTAGAAAGGTCCACTGGGCTTAGAAATTTTGTTTTGAATCTGTACAGCATGCATTTGCAAAATCTTTCTAAGTCAAACTCTTCAATTTCAGAGAATAAAAATATCACGTAATAAATTCCTTTTAGAAAAAGTTTCCTTTTAGCTTTCAAAGACAGATGCTTTAGTTTTCCTTAGAGGGCCCCTTAGCTTCAAAATTGTCTTTGTTTAGGTTCTAAATAAAGTGTGTTTGAAAACTGAGAAGATCACTTGTGTACAGAAACAAACCTGAGACCCAAAATTATGTCAGCAAAAACATTTTTGACCTGTGAGCTTATTGCCTCTTTTTTTACATTGACTTTCAAACATCCTGCTGTGGATTCAAAACCCAGAGGTACTCATTCTTACCACTGTACCCCTGAGATAACAGGAATGAGGACAAAGACAAATCCAAAGTGAAGCACTGGTGCTTACACCTGAAACTGGAATCCCACAAGGGTAGATGAGGTTAACAGAGTGTCTCAAAGTGTGTCTGAGGTATTTTGAAGCCTAAGAAGAATGTACAATCTCCTAAGGAAAGGTAAGAAACCCCCAAAAAGTGAAAAGAAGAATAGCATGCCTGAAATCACAGAATACCCTCTGTTGGAATGCAAGCCACATTTAGGATTATTTCCTAAAGGATGAAACAAAACACTGCAAAGTGCAAACGACAATCTTCACACCAGGGCCATTATTTATAACCTGGCTAGCACCCAATAAATCCCCAGTCCATTTTGTTTGTTTTATAAACTCCCAAACACCAAATAGTTTAGCGCTGAGAAGTAGGAGACTCATCTCCAGTAAGAAAAATGTATGCAGATGAAATTGAATATAGACTTGATCAGATGGCAAAGGCCAACCTTTGAGAATCAAGCAGCCATCTGATAAAATAGAGAATACTACAAGTTGTATTGTTGGTAAAAGCAATAGAAACCAGGTTTCAGGATTTTCATAGCTGGCTGGTCATTAAAAATACGATTGTTGAGTTGGAATTACTCATGACAAGCATTGTAACAAAGGGCATCAATAATTAACTGAAAATTCTTTGCTGTGGAATACTTTGAGCTAACCATGGAAATTCTAAGCCTGCAAGAAACATCAAAGACAGGAGGGAAAAAAAAGGACAAAGAGGCTATAAACGATACTGGATCAATCCATTTCAATTCTATGTAGCTTTGGAAATAAGAACCCAATGGGGAAGCTGTCCAGATAAGTCAAAGTTTTTGGTTTAAGGTTATCTACACATTTCGGTGGGGCACAGCTGCTGTTTCTCCAATACTGGACTATGATGTGGACAGGATGTGCAAAGAACAAAAAGATATGATGGACTTGGGAGCATCTTCTTTGACATCTGTCTACACCTCTCCTTCAGGCAAAGATACAGGACCCCTACACACTTCAGTGGACTCTGTCCTTACTCCCATCTGATCTAAATTGTGCATGTATTCCTCTACCCAAAATAGAACCCAAACAGGAAGAAGGTGTGCCCACTTCACATTTTGAAGCTTCTGAAGCTTTACTACATGAAAAAATAAAATAAAATAAAAATGGGCTGAAAGGAATTTTAAGACATATTGGCTAGGTTCTGGCACTTCACTTGTCACAGGACCATGAACCCCTAGGAAATTATTTTTTAAATGTGAAGTACTCATCTTCTTTCATAAGAGTTAACCCTAAAGATGCCAAGGTGATTTGGATGCTGAACTCAAGATTAACAACACATACCAATGCAGCCCATAGAAAGACACATACCTGAGACCTCAGAGGAGAGTGTCAGCCAGTCTCCAACTTTACTGGAGCTTAATGATTTATAAAGAAAACAAGGAACATACAGCCATGCAGAAAATAGTGGGGCTTGAAAGAAACAGTGCTCCAGTGCTTGAGCCACATTCATCTCACTAGACACCACACACATATACAAAGATACAAATACATAGGGACACATAAACAAAGAGATCCACACATATAGTAAAACATACAGTCAGGCAGCTCCTGAGACTATGCAGTTGTGCTATGCCCACAGAAGCTACTCTAGGGAAAAAGCAGTCCTGTAATACAAAGGCATCACATGTGAAAAAAATTTCAAGGAGATTTATCCCCATACTCTCAAGGGTACTTAGCACATTCTTGGGATTTTTAGAAATCCCATGGTTTATCCCTGGGGCTCCAATTGACATTTATTCAGCCTCATTCATCCCTTCTTGACTTGGGATGTGGGACCATCTTACAGATCTCCAAGAGATGATGAGGCTGAGTCCAAGATTGACACATTGCCATAAAGGTCTCTTTTCAAAAAGCCCCAGAGAACCACCACCACCACCAAAAGGTGGTGGCAGCCACTCTGAAATGAGCCCCAGAGCAGCACTGGCACCTTGTCCCTTTTACTGGGCACATGCACGTTCATGAGGCAGGCTCAAAAACCTGGTTATCAGGGCCATTAGGCTGCACATGCAGATGAAAATGGTGAGGCATAGCTGTCAGCCATTAGGAAAAAAGACATTTCTTGGTACCATAATTGCAGGACCCTAATAGTTCAAATGTCACAGCCTTCCTGAGTTCTTTTGTGTTTGGGTCCTACTGGAGAAGGAGGCACTTCAGACTGTGAGCACTCAGGATTGCTCTTCTAATCTCATTACTCACTGGAGCATTTGGGCAAAAATTGTGTCTCATGGGGCTTAAGATTCTATGATGAGGTATGGAAGGAGTCGTTGGGGCACAGAAACATACCTGAGATCTCAGAGGAGAGGGTCAGTACATTTTCAGTTCATATATACACTGCCTGCTTTTGACCTGGGCCTCCCAGGATTCTGACATAATTAATTTTAAAGCCCAAGAGCTCCTCAGTTTTAGAGCTGATGTCAGGAAAAGATGAAAATAGAGACAAAGGCAATTCTTAGATAGAGCAAATATTGCCATACTTAAAAGTGGCATCCCACAGGTGCAGAAAATGTTGAGAGTATGTCTCAAAAAACATCCCGGGCAGGCATAATAACAAAACTTATATTACAATTCAGCCAATAGAAGATATTTTGCCAGTCATAGATAAGTTTGGGGACTGCAAGCCAGGTAAGGTACTGGGTTGCATATTTACACAAAACTCACAGAAGTTCTCCTATTGTATACATTTTATGGGAGCCACTTGAGGAGGCAGTCTGGCCCTTATCAGAGCTCAAGCACTGTTCTGGGAGATTTCTTTCTCCCATCAGAGCTTACAGGCAAGGAGACTAATTCTTCTAAAACAGTACCCACAACCACCTCTTTTTCCAGGTTTCTGTCCCAGGAAGGTGGGACTTTATTTATAAGTCCCTGATGGGCTGCTGCCTTTTTTCTGAGATGCCTTGCACAGCAAAGGAGTCTAGTGACTCAGACTGCCTTTAGTGGCCTTTCTGAGCTGCTAGGAGCTCTGCCCAGTCACTATGTAAACATCATAATGACTTTGTTTACCTTCACAAGTGGCTCCCTGACCCTTGTATATTCTGCCTGGAGATACCTCCCAGCAGAGGATGACAGATTCCTCATACAGGAGAGCTCTGGCTAACATCTGGTTGATATCCTTCTGGGATGAAGCTACCAGAGAAAGAAACAGGCAGCCATAGTTGCTGTTCTGTAGCTCCTGCTGACGATTACCAGGAAAGCAGGGTCTAGAGTGAACTTCAGCAAACTTCAGCTGACCTGCAGTGAAAGATTCTGACTGTTAGAAGGAAGACTAACAAACAGAAACAAATAGTGTCAACAATAACAGAAATAACACTCAGAGACCCCATCCAAACCAACTTTAAAGACCAAAGGTAGATAAATCTACAAAGAGGAAAAGAAACCAGTGAAAAAGCTGAAATTCCAAAAACCAGAACACCTCTTCTTCTCACTAGTAAGGGAATAAAACTTGATAAAAAAATAAGTTTAAAGAATTAACAGAAGTAGACTTCAGAAGGTGAGTAATAAGAAACTTCTCTGAGTTAAAGAAGTGTGTACTAACCCAACGCAAGAAAGCTGAGAATATTGAAAAAAATGTTAGATGTAATGCTAACTGGAAACCAGCCAAGAGAAGAATATAAATCACTAGATGAAGCTGAAAAACGCAGCATGAGAACCTTGTGAAGCATAGAAACGTTTAATAGCTGAATCAATTAAGTGGAGGAAAAGATATCAGAACTTGAATATCAACTTGATGAAATAAAGTAAGAAGACAAGATTAGAGAAAAAAAGAGTGAATATTAATGAACAAAGCCTCCAAGAAATATGGGATTATGTGAAAAGACAAAATAAACTTTTGATTGATGTACCTGAAAGTGACAGGACAATAAAACCAGGTTGGAAACCTGTCTTCAGAATATTATCCAGCAGAACTTCTCAACCTAAAAAGGCAGGCCAACATGCAAATTCAGAAAATACAGAGCACACCACAAAGATACTCCTTGAGACAGGGAACTTCAAAATGCATAATTGTCAGATTCCCTGGGATTGGAATGAAGAAAAAATGTCACTGCAACCAGAGAGAATGGCTGGGTTACTCACAAAGAGAGGCCCATTAGATTCACAGCAAATATCTCAGCAGAAATCCTACAAGCCAGAAGAGAGTCGAGTCCTGTCTTACCACAGTGCAATCAAATTATAACTCAGTTTTAAGAAACTAACTCAAATCCACACAACTACATGGAAACTGAACAATTTGCATCAGAATGACTATTGTATAATAATGAAATGAAGGCAGAAATAAAAACATTTTTTAAAATTAACGAGAACAAACACACAATGTACCAGAATCTCTGGGACATATTAAAGCAGTGTCTAGAGAAAAATTTACTGCACTAAATGTTCAAAAGATAAATGAGGAAATATCTAAAATTGACACTATAACATCAACCTTTAAAGAACTAGAGGCACAAGATCAAAGAAATTCAAAAGCTAGCAGAAGACATGAAATAACTAGGATCAGACCAGAACTAAAGGAGATAGAGACACACAAAAAAACCTTCAAAAAATGAATGAATCCAACTGATGGTTTTTTGAATAAATCAACAAAATAGGCCACTAGCCATACTAATAGAGAAGAAATAAAAAAAGAATCAAATTGACTTAATAAAAAGTGGTAAAAAGAAAGATATTAGCACTGATCCCACAGAAATACAAACTATCCAGAGAATATAAACAGATCTATGCAAATAAACCTGTAAATCTAGAAAAAAATGCTTAAATTTCTGAACACTTTCACCCACCAAAGACTAAACCAGGAAGAAGCTGAATAACTCAAGAGACCAATAATGAAGTCTGAAGTGTAGACAGCAATTAATCATCTACCAACCAAAAAAGTCCAGGACTAGAGGGGTTCAACATGGAATTCTACCAGAGGTACAAAAAGGGGCTCATATCATTCCTTCTGAAACTATTCCAAACAATAGAAAAGAGGGAATCTTCTCTAATTCATTTTATAAGACGAATATTATTCTGATACCAACCTGACAGACACATCTAAAAAAGAAAATGTGAGCCCAATATTCACGATGAACATTGATGCAAAAATTCTCAATAAAATACTAGCAAAGCTAATCCAACAGCACATCAAAAAACTTATCCATCATGATCAAGTCAGTTTTATTCCTGTGATGCAAGGCTGGTCCAACATATGTAAATCTATAAATTTAATACTTTACATAAAAGAACCAAAGACTAAAGTCACATGATTATCTTAATAGACATAGAGATGACCTTCAACAAAATACAACAGCACTCTTATTATAAAATGTCTCAAGGAACTAGGTATTAATGGAAGATATTTTAAAACAGTAAGAGCTACTTATGACAAACCCACAGCCAATATGATACATAATGGACAAACACTAGAAACATTCCTTTTGAAAACCAGCACAAGACAAAAATGCTTTCTCTCACCATTCCTATTCAACACATATTGGAAGTTCTGGCCAGATCAATCAGATAAGTAAAAGAAATAAAGCATATTTAATTAGGAAAAGAGGAGGTCAAATTGTCTCTACTTGCAGATGATATAATTGTATATTTAGAAGACCCTATCATCTCATCCTGAAATCTCCTTAAATTGATGTGCAACTTCAGCAAATTCTTGGAATACAAAATGATGTGAAAAAATCACAAGTATTTCTACACACCAGTAATAGACAAACAGAGAGCCAAATTATGAGAGAGTTCTCATTCACAGTTTCTGCCAATTAAAAAAAAAAAAGCTAGGAATAAAACTAACAATGGTTGAGAAAGAACTTTTCAAGAACTACAAACCCCTACTCAAAGAAATAAGGGCAGACGCAGCTGAAAAAAATTTCATGCTCATGGTTAGAAAATCAATATTGTGAAAATGGCCATACTGCCTAAAGTAATTTATAGATTCAATGCTATTCCATCAAGCTACCATTGACTTTCTTCACAGAATTGAAAAAAGCCACCTTAAACTTTTTATGGAACAGATAAGATACCACATAGCCAAGATAATCTTAAGAAAAAAAAAAAAAAAAAAAAAAAAAAAAAGCGGGACATAACATGCTACGTGACTTCATACTATACTCCAAGGCTACATAATCAAAATAGCATGGCACTGGTAGTAAAACAGCTATTTAGAGAAATAGACCAGAAAAGAGGCCTCAGAAATAATGCCACAAATTTGCAAACATCTGATATTTGACAGACCTGACAAAAGCAATCAATAAGGAAAGAATACCCTATTTTGTAAATAGTGTTGGGAAAACTGGCTAGCCATATGCAGAAAGCTAAAACTGGATCTCTTTCTTACACCTTATACAAGATTAACTACAAATAGATCAAAGATTTAAAAGTAAGATCTAATACCATAAAACACTAGAAAACTGTACCAATCAGGACATAGTAATGTGCAAAGTCTTTCTGACTAAAATGCCAAATACAATGGAAACAAAAGACAAAATAGACAAAAGAGATCCAAGTAAACTAAATAGCTTATGCACAGCAAAATAGTGAACTAGTAACCAACAAAATGGGTAAAAAAATTTGCAATCTACCCATCTGAAAAAAGACTAATATCCTGAATCTACAAAAAATTTAAATACATTTACAAGAATAAAACAATTTCATCGAAAGGTGGTTGAACAATATGAACAGACACTTCTCAAAAGAAGACATTTATGCAGCCAACGAACATATATTTAAAAATTTTAACATTACTGATCATTAGAGAAATGCAAATCAAAACCACATTAAATGGTGATGATTAAAAAATCAAAAGACAACAGATGCTGGGGAGAATGTGGATAAATAGAAACACTTTTACACTGCTGGTGGAAGTGTAAATTAGTTCAACCATTGTGAAAGACAGTGTGGCGATTCCTTAAGGAGGAAGAAATACCATTGACCTAGCAGTCCTATTACTGTGTATATACTGAAAGGAGTATAAATCATTCTATTATAAAGGTCATGCACAAGTATGTTTATTGGTCACTGTTTACAGTAACAAAAACTTGAAACCAACCCAAATGCCCATCACTGATAGACTGGAAAAAGAAAATTTTGCACATAGACACAATGGAATACTGTGCAGCCATAAAAATGGATAAGTTCATATCCTTTGCATGGACATGGATAAAGCTGAAAACCATCATTCTCAGCAAACTGATGCAAAAACAGAAAACCAAACATTGTATGTTCTCATTCATAAGTGGGTGTTGAACAATGAGAGTACATGGATAGAGGGAGGGAAACATCACTGGTTCCTGTCAGGTGGTGAGGGATTGGTGAATGACAGCAGGGAGTGAGGGATAGGGGAGAGATAGCATTGGGAGAAATACCTAATGTAGATGACAGGGGGATGTAAGAAGCAAACCACTGGGGCACCTGTGTACCTATGTAACAAACCTGCACATTCTGCACATATACCTCAGAACTTAAAGTATAATAATAATAAATGAATAAATAAATAAAATAATTTTGGATGATATAGAGTGTTTTATAGGAGAGAATAGTCAGAAGGCAAGATTGTGTCAATTGATTACACATGCACATGAAAGTAAAATGATCACCTTCCCACATGTTCAAAGGCTGCTGTTGAGGTCCTGTATCTAATAAGTGAATTAACATTATAATGAATGATTCTGACCCAGGTCTATGTCACAATGCCCCTACAGGAATGAATAAAAGCAAACTCACAGCGCCTGGTACTGGACAAATTGATGTGAAACAATCTCTTCATATTTGATAGTTGACACCTTTAAATACTACGTATATAAAAATAACAATTTTGCTTGTGTGCTGGGCTATTTGGGTGACAGTTTTCTTCAACATTTGAATGCTTAATAGAGTTATGTTTGAGAATTGCCAATTGCGTGTTAGCACTGGGTCAGAATCATTTATTATAGTGAAACTCTTCTGCCTGGGCACATCAGCAGGGTTTTTTTTTTAGCAAGTATCTCAGGGCCTATTAGCTACTTGATCTGTCTCTTCTGCATGTGTTCAGCCCCAAGGGAACATTGTGACATATCACTGGATCTAGTTTCTAGATAACAAGACTCTCCTTTTCTGCCTGAGTACTGTCCACAGCTGTGTGTGGGGATGAGGGTGCGGGGGGCGGTGACACAAAACTGAATGTAAATGTAGGTGATGTGACTCTTCTTTATTTTGGAATCTGTTAAGAGTGGGGCTTATTATGCATTGCTGAGTCCAGCCCCTTGTTGATGTGACTGTCTCCCTTTTCTTTTTATTTTAATTGCATTTTAGGTTTTGGGGGGATTTCAACTCGTCTTCAACATGGCCAGTTTCTACACCTGCCTCCAAATAATATGTCATTGATCAAGCATATTATGTTGGCATTGGTCAGCAATCTCAGGCTCTATATTTTTTTTTAATTGTATTTTAAGTTTGGGGGTACATGTGAAGAACATGCAAGATTGTTGCATAGGTACACACATGGCAATGTGATTTGCTGCCTTCTTCCCCATCACCTATATCTGGCATTTCTCCCCATGCTATCTCTCCTCAACTCCCCACCCCCTGCTGTCCCTCTCCTATTTCCCCCCAACAGATCCCAGTGTGTAGTGCTTCCCTCCCTGTGTCCATGTGTTCTCATTGTTCAACACCCACCTATGAGTGAGAACATGCAGGGTTTGACTCTCTCCCTTTTCTTACATCCTTTCTATAGTGGGCAGTGTGAAACAGTTCTTGAAGCTTTATTCAAATGAGGTGATTCTTCCTGCTGCTTTCTTGCTGCAAAATAGATTATAATGTATTCCTGGCTTAGCACCAGATCAAGTAACTCTACTTTCATGTCTTTTCCCACAAGTGGAAATGTGATGTGTAGCTAGATTCAGCTCACATGTGTGATAGTGACTGTCACACATTAACCTAGCCAGCATAAATATTTGACCCTCATTGCTACTCTTATTGCCATAAGTAAATTACTGGGTCTCCTATTTGCATAAAGTTTAGAGAATAAAGGCCTTTAGATGTATTATATGACATACTTGTTATACTTTTGTATATATAATGGATATTATACTATATTATACATTATATAACATGCCTGAAGGTCATTCAGTGGTACATAGAGTATAACAAGGCCTATAATACAGATGAGATTGTGACTCTTGTATCTAAAACAAAATGGGACAATTATCATGCTCATGTATGAAGAGAGCCTATGAATAAGGTACCAAATCTTACACAGAAAAGAAGTTGATGTTTGAAACTGTTACTTGCATACATGGATCTGATCTACAGGTAGTTTGGTTTCTAGTACAGCATGACTAGGCAAAACTGTGAGGCTGCGACCTCCCCTCACTGAAAAACAGGAAGCATTGTAACACAGTTAACAAGGCACTTGGTAATATTTTTTATTTCTTGAACTGGTTCTAGTTATAGATGAGATTATGACATATTGCAGGGCTCAACACAAAGATGAGATTAATCTCCTGATTTGGCCTTATACACAGGGGATATTATGACATGTATCTAGGCCAATACTCTAGGTGAGTTTTCTCTGTTGCCTAGGCCTTGGCCACAGGGCATATTTTAATATATGACTGAAATCAGAATCTAGAAACTGTAGCTTTCCTGCCAGGGCACTCTCCACAAAATAGGTTGTTTCATATCACAGGACCACCAAGCAGGTGATGTGACTACCATGGCCTTCTTCATGCCAAAATGTTATGACTAGAACAGAACAAAGGTGTAATAATGATTCTTATACTTAAATAGAGGACATATACAGGATAGTAACTCTTGTCTCTGAACCTTCTCACAAGTGTTATTGTGACATATACAGCACCAGACTTTCCCCAGCACCAGAGTGATTTAATACTTTTGTTTAGATGTGGCTCACAAATAATATTTTGATGTATTCCTCAGCACCTTAGTGATTTGCATATTCTGTCATCAGGGGGATTTTAACATATCTCTGCCCTATCATCTCGGTTACATGACTCTTCTTTTCTTCCTGGATCCTGCTTCCACGGGACTTTAAGATTCTTAAGCACTGCAATCAAATGATAAGACTCTTTCCTGGGCTCCGTCTACAGGAGAAATTGTTAAGTGTTTCAGGACCCAGGTTATAATTCTCCTATCATCCCTGGACACTGCCCACAGAGTTTTGGTGCCAATGTAGCTTGGCCTAGCACTTAAGTTATGCACTTTTTCTGCCAGGGGCCTGCCTACAAAGAAAATGTAGATATATTATCTGACCAGCATTTAGGTGATGTGGTTCTTCTATCATCATATAGGATAGGATTGTTACATATATCTAGGCCAGGTGTCCCCAAACTATGGCCCGCGGGCCACATGCGGCCCCCTGAGGCCATTTATCTGGCCCCCCATCGCACTTCAGGAAGGGGCACCTCTTTCACTGGTGGTCAGTGAGAGGAGCACAGTATGTGGAGGCCCTCCAACGGTCTGAGGGACAGTGAACTGGCCCCCTGTGTAAAAAGTCTGGGGACGCCTGATCTAGGCACAGCACACAGGCATTAATAATAACTCTCAAGTATAAACCCACCCAATGAAAGACATTTCTACTCGCACAACTAGGCTTATACACAGGAGCAATGTCCTAGATATTTTAAGGTAAAAATGTTGCAGAAGATTATAACATGCAAACATATTTTATAAAGCCATAAGGTTGTAGAAAGAGTGTCATAAGAAGGCCCAAAACACAGATGAAATTGTGAGTTTTATATTAACATTCAGCTTACAGTAAGGACTACCTTCCAACATGGATGAAGCCAACCTTCATACCTGAAAACAGAATATATGTGGTATAGAACACTTATTCCTGACCTTTCTCAGTGTAATTGTAATATAAGTTTTTGCCAAGCATCAAGCACTTGTGTAGTTTGACTCTCCAGACTGGTGTCATACATATTAGATTGTGATATATACCTTGGACAACCTATAGGTGATATTACTCTTCTGCCTGAGTCTTGCTTTATGTAAGAATTGTGAAATAGTACTGCATCTGCTACCCAGGTGATGATACATTCTTGCCTGTGTGGTTTCCACAGAAATTATTGTGCCAATCATTAGGAAATATACCTCATTTATCTAGAATAATTTCTGAACTTAAGAAATTTTAGTGACTATTGCCAGAATAGGCACATAGGTTATGGTATGCTTTTGTCAAGCTATGCCCCAAGGAGGACATTGCGGCATCTCTTGACTTGTTACCTGTGTTATGTGACTCTTCTGTTTGGACCCTGCCCACATGAAGAGTTGTGAAATATAGGTGGAAGCTACATTAGTGTTATGCATCTCTTGTCTGGGTTCTGTCCTATTGAAGCCTGGTGACATATTTCAAGATTCATCATGCAAGTGATATGCCTTTTCTGCGTGGTTCAAACCCTCATATTAGGTTTTGAAATATACCTAGGGGATCATCTAGGCAATATGACTTTTTTTTTACCCCCCGAGCTCTGCCTACAGAAGACACTGTGACATATTTCTGAGCTCATGACCTAAGTGATGTGATTTTGTTCTCCTGCCCTTTCCTTTATAGTAGAAAGATTGTAGCATATTTCTAAGCCCAACACTTAGGTTCTGTGACTCTACTCTTTTTCCAGAACCATGCTCACAAAGAGGATTTTGATATACTGTTAGGCCCAGAACCCAAGTGATGCTACTTTTCTGTCTTGGTTCTGCTAAGGGGGTCTAAAATATATACCTGTAACCAGTGCATTGCAAAATAGTTTTGTGAAAGCAGCATCTACATCTTTGAAGATCCTTGTAATTGCTCTTCTCTGTATGTCAGATTTAACAGTAAAAACTACAGTCAACTACAAGTATTAAATACAATGGAATCAGTTGGATCCTGAGGTCACAGGGGCCAAGAAGCAGCACTCAATAATAAAAGGCAAGATGAATGTATCTACTGTAATGAACAGCAGATGCCATACGGCAATCAGAGTAGTCGAATTGTATAGAGTTTCAGCATTGGCTAATTAATTAGAGTATTTCTATAAGTAAAATTGATAAGAAGCCTACTGCATTTTAACTTAGTTTATATAAGCATAAATCTTCTAGATTAAATGAACAAAAGACTAATTTGAATTATAAATACAGACAATCATGGCCAACAGTCAATTTCCAGAATTGAGTTAGTTTACAAATCTAGAGTAATTTGAATAAAAGCAAGCTTGGGTCCTTTTGAGGACATCCCCACTACATTAGTGACAATTTATAAGGGAAGTGTTTCTCTCATCCTTCATCAATGAGATCTTCAGCCTTTTACAAGTGTTACTTTACAATGGGGAAAGAAAAAATGGTCAGAACTATTGAAACTAGCTCTGAGCTGATGTTGATTTCAGAGTACACAAAACATCATTTTGGTTCTCCAGTTAAATTAAAGGCTTATGCAGGTCAGGTAATTAACAGAGTTTTAGCTCAGATCTGAATTACAGTAAGTTTCTGAACTCATATTTTAATCACTTGTGCATGCCAGAAGACGAAATTGGCACAGTTATCCTTAGCAACTTGCAGAATCCACACGTTTGCTCCCTGACTGGTAGTGCAAGGACAAATACAGTGGAAAAGGTCAAATGAAAGCTGTTAGAGCTGCCTTTACCTAGAAAAGTAGTAATAAAAAACAATATTTTATCAAATGTATTAAATAAAATACAGTATTAGATCTCTGAAAAGATTACAGAGATTAGTGCCACCATCAAGCAGCTGAAAGATGCTATGGTAATGATTTCCAACAGATTCTTATTCAACTCTCCCATTTGAACTTTCCAGAAGACAGATCAACTTCGGAAAATAAGAGTGATTTATCTTAAGTGTAACCAAGTGGTGACTCTAATTGCAGCTGTTTTACTAGATGTAGTTTTACTGATTGAGCATACCAATTGATTTCTGGTACGTGGTATGCAGTCATTGGTGTGGAAAGTGAATTTTTCTCTTTTTCTGTCCATTAGGGCCACCAAAAGCAATTTACCTTAACCTAGCAAGGCTGCCAATACATATTTACTGTTCATGATTTTATTTTTGGAGATATTGATAGATTTTCACATTTGCAAAATATTACAGTGGTCCAGTATATTAAAGATATTATGCTGATTGGATTCAGTTAGCAAGAAGTAGAAAACACACTAGACTTATTGATGAGACATCTGTAAGCCAGAGCATGAAAAATAAATCTGACTAAAATTCAGGAAACTTTTACCTTAGTAAAACTTTTAGGGTCCAGTGGTGTGAGGCATGTTGAGATATTTCTTCTAAGGTGAACTATGTAAGTTGCTTCATTTAGTCTCTCATACAACAAAGAAAAAGGCATCACACCTGGTGGGCCTAGATAGAGTTTGGAGCCAATGCATTCTTCATTTTGGTTTGCTGTTTTAGTCCATTTATTGAGTTAGTCCAAAGACTGACAGTTTTTGGTGAGGTCCAGAGCAAGAGAAGGCTCTGCAACAGATCCAGGCTGTTGTCCCTGATCTGCCACTTAAGCCATATGATGAAGCAGATTCTATAATTATTTAAGTGTCTGTGTTAGATAGGAATATAGGAATGATGGAGCTTTTAGCAGGCTTCTATAGGTAAATCACAGTGGACGCCTTTAGGATTCATGAGGAAGGCCTTCCTATCTACTGAAAATAACTACTCCTCTGTTGAAAAGTAGCTCTTGGCATTTACTGGGTTTCAGTGGAAACTAAGTATTTGACTATGGATCCTCAAGTCATCATGCAACCTGAATTGCCTATAATGGGTGTGTGCTTTCTGACCTATCTAATCATAAAGTGGATCATGCACAGCAGATTTTATTATCAAAGGGAAGTAGTACAAGCAGGTCCAGAAGGTACAAGTAGGTTATGTGAGGAGTGGCTCAAATGCTTGTGATCTTCACTTCTGCTATCCTGGCTTCTCTCCCACAACCTGCACTGATGGCCTCATGTAACGTTCCCTTTAATCTGTTGACAAAGGAAGAGAAAACTAGGACCTGGTTCACAGAAGGTTCTGCAGAATATACAGGCACCAACAATAAGTACTCAATACGAAACCATTTCTCATGGTGATAAGCAAGAAACTTGGTGGGAGGTTAATTCTATTCAATGTCTTCCATCATGGAAAGATTAGAGATTCGTCCTCACTGAAATAGACACTCAGTCTGGATATAGTTTTTTCTGTCTTATATGCAATGTTTTTGCCAAGACTGCAATCCATGGATTCATGTAATGCCCTGTCCAACATCAACATAGACTCTGGTGAAGGCACCCACTTTATGGCAAAAGCAGTGCATCAGTGTGTTCATGCTTATGAAGATCATTGATTTTACTATATTCTTCATTATACTGAAGTAGCTGAATTAATATAATGATAGAATGGCCTTTTGAAGTCAGTTCCAATTAGGTTAAAACTTTGCAGGGCTGGGAAAAGTTCTCTGATAGGGCTTGTATGCTCTAAATTAGTGTTCCATACATGGTGGTGTTTCTCCCATAGCCAAGATTCAGGAGTCTAAAAGTGAGAGGGTGGAAGTGGCACCACTCACCATCATCCCCTAGTTACCCACTAGCAAAATTTTTCTTTCTGCTTTCACAATATTATGTTCTTCTGACTTAGAGGTCTTAGTTTCAGAGAGAAGACTGCTGCTTCCAGGAGACACAACAAAAATTTTATTGAACTGAAACTTAAGATTGCCACCTGGATGCTTTTGGTTATTTCTACTTTTAAGTTAACAGGCTAAAAGGAAAATGACTGTGTTGTTTGCAGTAACTGACCAAAACAGTCATGATAAAATTAATCTATTATCCCACAACAGAGATAAGGAAGAGTATGCATGAAATAAAAGAGAACAATCATGATATTTCTCAGTATTAACATTCCCTGCAATTAAATTATGTGGAAAATTGGTAGGTCAATGAACATAAGTATTGTTCTGAGTCTTTTTCTTTTAAAATGATCATACAAAATTACAACATACAAATAGTGCATAAAACCCTTTTCTTGTAATTAGTGTTATAACAGAGGCCAGCACAGAGATAAAATCATGAATATCATATCCATACCCAGCTGACAGTAAGGACTACAATTCTTTAAATAAATGAAGTCAACCGTCATACCTTAAAAGATAACATTTGTGGCAATGCAATCTCATCTGTAGACTTTTCTTTCAGTGTCATTATGATATAAATCTTTGCTAAGCACCTGTGTAATCTGACTTTACAGACTAGTGGCTGCCCACTTAAGGAATTAAGACATATATGTGGGAGACAAATACTGTTTTTAGTCAAAATGTTTCCATGTTACATATTTAACATGTGAAAATATGTTAAATTCAGTGACAGAAAACAGCACATTGTAAGTGTCCTAACACAAGTCATGCTTTTAGAATTTAGAGCTGGACAGATAAAAATTCATATAAGGGCAAACGGCTCAGATATGTGTGTTTTAAGCACATACATAAAGTGTTTGCAAAACTGTTTCAGAGCTGAATATTCATATTTTTCTAGTAGGGCTAACTCAGCATGAAAATGTTAGCTTCAGCACAAGTTTTTAAAATTGTCTTATGTAAAAACAACTTTGATTCAAGGAAAAAAAAAAACTTGCATCAAATTAAGTATTTTACCTCAAAGATTTTCCTAGCTTTTAGGCTCTTATTTTTATATATTTATATAAAGCTTCATGGGTTCAAAAATGTCTCTAGTGGCCTTTTACAAAAGATGTGATTAAAAACTGTTATGAGTAGTAGAGAGTTCCAAGATGGCCGACTACTAGCAGCTCAGGATTGTAGCTCCCAGAGAAAGCGCACAGAACAAGAGGATGCCACACTTTCAGATGAAGGTTTGTTGCCCACAGACCAGGAGATTCCCAGTGGAGGAGCCCCATGGGTTGCCAGCATGACTTTTGTGGCTGGTGTGGCAGTTTTTCCAGAGCCCCAGCACAACAGTTATCAATGCAGAGTAAAGGGGACTGGGTCCTCTTTTGGCTGTTGATTGGAGCTTCAGGAAGGCAAAGTTGCCCATTCACCTAACTGAAAAAGGGATTCAAGCAGAAAGTCAGTATAGAGATTTCCAGGCAGAAAAGCACCACAAATCTTAATATCTCTGTTTTAGTTGACACAGTGGGTTGCTCAGATTTTGGTGCTGTGAATCAACAAATTGGACACCCACTTAGAGACCTAATTTGAAAGTTGGCAATTAAAAAGACAACTAGTGAATGAACTCATAATGATGAGAAGAAATCAGCATAAAAAGTCTGAGAATACCCAAAATCAGAATGTCTCTCCTTCTACAGGGGATCAGTTCCTCATCAACAAAAGAACAAGGCCTGATGGAGAACGAGTGTGTTCCATTAACAGAATTAGGCTTCAGAAGGTGGATAATAAGAAACTTTTGTGACCTAAAAGAACACGTTCTAGCCCAAAATAAAGAAATTAAGAACCTTGAAAAAAGGTTTGACGAAATGCTAATGAGAATAGACAATTTAGAGAGGAATATAAGTGAATTAATGGAACTGAAGAACACAACACAAGAACTTCACAAAGTATGCACAGGTTTTAACAGTCAAATTGATCAAGCAGAAGAAAGGATATCAGAGGTCAAAGATCAACTTAATGAAATGAAACAAGAAGACAAGATTAGAGAAGAAAGAGTAAAAAGAAATGAGCAAACTCTCCAAGAAATATGGGACTATGTGAAAAGATCTAATTTGCAACTGATACATGTACCTGAATGTCATAAAGAGAATGAATTCAAGTTGGAAAATATTCTTCAGGATATTACTCAGGAAAACTTTTCTAACCTAGTAAGTCAGGACAACATTCACCTCCAGGTAATCCAGAGAACACCACAAAGATATTCCTCAAGTAGAGCAACTCCAAGATACATAATTGCTAGATTTACTAGAGTTGAAATAAAGGAGAAAATTCTAAGGGCAGCTAGAGAGAAAGGTCAGATTATCCAAAAAGGGAAACCTATCAGACTCACAGCAGAACTCTCAGCAGAAACCCTACAAACTAGAATATAGTGGGGGTCAATATTCAATATCCTCAAAGAAAAGAATTTTTAACTCAGAATCTCATATCCAGCCAAACTAAGCTTCACAAGTGAAGGAAAAATAAAATTTTTCACAAACAAGCAAGCACTCAGAAATTTCATCACCACCAGGCCTGCTTTACAAGAGCTTCTGAAAACAGCACCACAAACAGAAAGTAACAACTCTTATCAGTCATCCTAAAAATGTACCAAAACATAAAGAATATCTCTATAATGAAGAATCTACATCAACTAATGGGCAAAGTAGACAGCGAGAATTAAATCACAATATTGAACTCTCAAATATTAATATTAATCCTAAATTTAAATAGATTAAATGTCCTAATTAAAGACACAGACAGGCAAATTGAATAAAAAGTCAAAACCCATTGGTACACTGTATCCAGATCTATCTCACAAGCAATGACACACAAAGACCCAAAACAGAGAGATGGAGGAAGATTTACCAATCAAATGGAGAGCAAACAAAACAAAAACAAACAAACAAGCAAAACAAGAGCTGTAATTTTGTCTCTGACAAAATAGGCTTTAATGGTAACAAAGACTAAAAAAAAAACAAAGAAGGACATTACATAATGGTAAAAGAATGAATGCAACAACAGGAATTAATGATCATAAATATATATGCACTCAATATAGGAGCACCCAGACATGTAAGACAAGTTCTTAATGACTTGTAAAGAGACTTGGACTCCCGCACAATAATAGCAGGAGATTTTGACACCACATTGTTAGTATTCAATGGATCAATGAGATAGAAAATTAATAGGGACATCTATGATCTGAATTTAGACATAGAATAAGCAAACTTAGTGAACATTTATAGAATTCACTGCCCCAGATCTACAGAGCATACATTTTTCTCAGTATCATATTACACCTATTCTGAAAGTGATTACATAAATGGAAGTAAATCACTCTTTAGCATTTGCATAATATCTCACAGACTTAAATGAAATATTGGTTGGCTGTTTGCTTGTTATTTTCCTTATTCCTTTCTTTCTCTGTTGTTAAGTACAATTATTGGCATAAAAGAGGTTTTTAGTACCTATTTTTAGATTGCATTCCAGCCTGGGAAATAGAGCAAGAATCCTGTTCTCTCTCCTGTTTTTCTTTCTCTTTCTTCCTTTCTCTTAAAAAAAAAAAAATTGTTGTGAGTAAAACCTTGTTGAATTCAGTGAACTGTCACATTATCAAGTTTTCTAGCAGAAAGCTTGCCTTCATTATACAAGATGAAATATGAGTATTTCCTTGAAATTCTTAGTAGTCTCAGAAAAGTCTGTTTCCAGAGTCTGTAAAATATTTGTTTGAAATCATTTCAAAGTAAAAACATGATGAATTTATTGAAAGGAAAAAAACACCTCATCATGTTTTTGCCCCAAAGCTTGTTTTTAGCTTTTAGTCCTAGATATTTGTATTCTCCCAGGAGTGTTCACAAAATTTATAATTTCTTCTGAGCATTTTGAATTCAGTATTTTTGAATCAAATGTGCATTCGCAGAAAACTACCAATATTCAGAGCTAAAAGTTTAAAAGAAATATTCCGCAAAGAAAAACTTTATAATGTGTATTATTTTACTGTATTCAAAACATTTTTCCATAGAGCAGCCTTTAAGTATATGTCTTCTATATACCACACAATTCTGAGCATAGTTGGCTCTTATAAAAAAATACAAACATTTAGCTTTCAAAGCTAGAAGCAGGCTTTGTGCCCAAATTTCTGTGACATGGATATTTGTGAAGGACAAGAAGGAATTCAGGAATAAAGAGAGAAAAGAGTAGAGCTTGGAGCCTCAGTAGAATCAATTTATCCCATTTGGCTACAAAAATAAGGTCCCAATATAGGTGCTTGCCAGAAAGAACACTATTTGCAATCCAGATGTTGTCCTCATGATCATATCTTCTTTCACCAGAACCGTGCCATTGTGTGAACATGCTGTGCAATTACAAAATAAAATAAAATGCATTTTAAACCACCTTCTTTAAAATCTTTCTGGAGGTCTTAAGGTGAAACTGCAACACCACATTGACAACTAAATAGATTGTATTCTCATCCACATATTCCTTTATTTCTTCACACACTCTTTCGCCCTGAATCAAATGAGAAAGGAATAAAGGCATGCTTACCACATATCTTGAAGTGTGCCATGTTCTGCCACAAACTGAATGAGAAGTGGCTTAGAGGGGTCCTGATAATAAGACAGATACATATCCTCACTGAGCTTGCTGCAGAAACATGTGCCCCTGTGAGTTCTCTGGTTTTGGATGTAGAGTGCTCATCTGCTTTTTAGATAGAAAAATGATCTCCCAACATATAGAGGGAATTTAGGGCTCTGCAGCTATGAGTCACGCCGCCACTTTATAGTAGCCTCAAAAACGTCAAAGAAAATGAAAAACACGTACCTCTGGCCCAAGCAAAGTCACAAAGAAAGGCAAATGAGAAGGTAGTAACACTTAAAAAAAAAACACACTCTAAGTCATGAGCCATATTAGTTTCACCACACTCATAGAGACACAAACACACATGCAAAAGATACACACAATCACACACACACACACACACACACCCAACACTCACATAGGAACACACAGACAGGCTTCACTTTTCTGCTATCTTCAAGGAAGTTCTTTGGGAAACGAGCAGTCTTGGGGCACTTAGACAGGTCAAAGACACACCCCCACATTGTTTTGGCAAGTCTGATGCATCCTCGAGATTTTTAACCATCCATGGTGCATCCCTTGGCTTTTCCTTGATGATTCTTTAGCTGGGTTTAGGCCTGTGTGACTTATAGGATCAAAAGACTAGCATGTGCTTTCCCTAGAAAAGACAAGCCAAAACCCTATGCTGACACACTGCCACAGAGAACTATTTTACTGCCATTACATGAGGACTCATTGACAGGCAATAATGGTGGTCACTGTGACATGAGCCTTGAGCTTTAGTTCCGGAATCACATTTGATACTTTGTGTCTGAGCATCCTGATTTGTTTTACAAATAAGGCCAGTTTACACTCTGGGTGGTCAGAGTTTTCAGACTTCAGCTGCAGAGTAAAATAGTAAAGCTGGAGCTGGTGGCAGCTTAGAAAAAGGCTACATGGAATTGCCAGTGAAAGTCCTAACAGTCTTGACCTCAAGACTTTTTAGAGCTGACATGATGTTTAGATCCCAAGGGAGACAGAGATGTTTAAGGTCATGAGGAGTCACTTGCAACTGCTATTCTAATCGGATTCCAGATTGGAGGGTGTGGGCAGAAATCAAGTCCACTTAAACTGGAAGGAATCACTAAGGCATGGAAATATACCCACGATCCCAGAGGTAAGGTGTGTGTCAGTGGAAAATTCTGTGGCCCATGAATTCACTGTCTTTTTTTGACCTGCCCTTGTCTTAAATCTCAGGGCCTTTTAGTTTTTCAGCACTGCTTTCTGAGAAAGGCAGAAATAAATAAAAAGGCAAGTACAAGTGGTAGCACTTGAAACTGGCAGACAGATAAAATTGAAAATGTCTCAAAGATCCTCTTACCAATTCCAAGCATAAAAATATTCTCAAGTTATACTCCCTACGAGCCTTAGGATTCCCTCAAAAGGGAAAGCAAAGCAAAGCATGTGGATGAGGATAGTAGGGAGTCTGCTTGTCTCCAGTTCACATTGAGGAATTTCTATCAGGGAACCAAGAAGTTTTCTGGAAAATGCAACCATCATGACCCCCCACTGGTGGGACCACTTTTCATAACCTAGCCTGCAGTTCATTAGACCTCAATCACTTTTGATTTGTAATATCTTCAGCAGGCAATAAGTTAGGTGCCAAGAGGGAGTCCCACTCAAGCAGACCAATGAGAGAACTCTCACAATAAAAAAAAATATATATATATAGAGAGAGATGAAATGAAACATAGCCTTGATTAGGAGGCAAAGGTGCTGACCTAGTTACTTCTCATCCTATGGTAATCATGTGACTATCTGATGCAGAAGCTATGGAAACCAATGGTTTCAGAATCATTACAGCTGCCCAGTAATTAAGACATTTGAATGTAAAAACAAACAAACAAAACATTTCAAGAATTCTCATAAAGATTGTCCTTGACATACTGAAACATTTTCACTGTAAAAGACATCGAGTTAGAACATTAAAACCCTAGATCTACAAAATGTATTGAAGGCAGAAGAAAAACAGAAAACAAAATAGAGGCTGGAGCCTATGAATAAAACATTCATCCTATATACATATGACTTTGGGTATGAGGGTTCAACATGGAAGTGCAATAGAAAGGCCACACTGTGCAATATAGGTTTTCTAACCTATTTTGTCTACTTTTTGTGGACAGATTGTTCAATGAAAATAAAGGTTGTTATGTAGTTGTAAGAATTTTTTTTTTTGTCATGTGTCTGAACCTCTTTTTAAGGTGAAGGTGCTGGATCCCATCTACAACTCACCAGATTGTATTCTTATCCCATCTAACTTTTCTTTTGCACACATCCTCTGATCCAACTTAAAATGTAAAGAAAATAAAGGAGTGCTTCTTTTCATGTCATAAAACCAAATAAAAAGTAGGCTTATAAATGTCTATGAGACAGGTCATCTAGAATCTAGTCCTGGGTTTTCCACAAGAACATGAACCCCTTAGAGGCTTCTGTTATTGGGTGTGGTGTGCTCATCAGCTTCCTAGAAAATTGACTCCTCTTGCTTGTGAGGTGATTTGAAACCATACTGGTCTAAGTCAGCCCACAACTTCACTGTGGCTTTAGAAACTTGTAGTCTCAGCAATGCAACAGATGCAATGAGATATGTAACAGTTTCTCATTGTCTGAGATAACACCCAGTCATTTGTCCTACCTCCAAGAAGTTTAAGGAGTACAAAAACAAAGATGAAAATAGTGTGAAATTTTAGTAAATGGAAAAAGAAAGCTCTTTGCCAGTAGAGACAAGGCCTGAATGGGTGAGCCTATGAGGCTGGAATCTGGGGTTTTCATGGACTGAAATGAGGAAGTAATTTGCACAGTTAACAGACTGTTTTGGAGAAAATGTGACTAAGCTTGGCCAAAGGCCTTGACCAATCAAGGACTGAAATAATCCATAGAGGGTTCTTAGCTTAGCCCAGGACTTTGATTCATAAAATCCAAACTTAGTGTTTTTTGTTTGTTTGTTTTGTATTGTTTTAAAATAGTGTCCACTAGAACTTACTGGCAACCACTATTCCCATGTCCACAAAAAGAGAAATAACTATTTTCTTCAAGTCTACTGACTACACAAATACAAAGGCACTTTTATTCTGGGAATTTTTTTTTTTTTTTTAATCTGAGTGGGCTGAAAAATTTTGCAAGCTGTTATTCAAACGGGTTGTAGGTTTTTCTCAGCTATCAGCATGTCTTTACATACAACACTCTGTACTTGGTCCATTATCAATGCCTGCAGCTTGGACATTTTCCCTAGCTGCCTTCTGTGCCATGTGGGCATAAGGCACTAACCAATGTGTTGGGGGCTCTCCAAGGATTGCTTTCTGTCTGACTAAGGCAAGTAAAGTAAGCCATTTCAGTTTCTCCTCAGGAGTGGAAACCCTATATGCTGTTAGGGAGATTGAGTATTCATTATTTTGGCTACTTTTTGCTGGAGAGGAGCATTTTAGAGGAAGTAGAAGCTGAAGATTTTCCTGGAGTTAGTCTAAGTGTTAATGGAAAAAAAGGCACATCCCCGTGTGGTTTTATTTGCATTACTATTTGGAGCTTGATAGCTTCTAGGTTTAATAATTTGGGATATTAAAGAACATGAAAGGCAAGACAAGCAAATCACAAGGCTGCTAACATGCTACAGTACCTGGTGGCTATAATTATGCTAGCTAAGATTTCATAAGTATATGTTGTTGATTCTCTTGGTCTTACTTTCTCATGAAAGAAACTTCCAGGTTGTGGGAACTTTAATTATTTCTATTACCTGACATGATTTAGAGTATAATTTCTCTAAACGACTGTTTGGAGGCTGGATTGCTATACTTTAGCCACCAATCTGCGTTCTTTGCTTAAGTAACCCATTAGCTCTTGAGCTGAACTTTAAAACACAATCAAAAACTTCAGTACTATTTTCTCTCTGATAGACAGATAAATGTTCAGTATTTTCTCTATGTGAAGACAGAATACTGGTACTTTAGGTAAGGATTGTTTGATCTTGTACAAGGCTTTTGAATTTTTGGTTTCCTAATTAGGGAATCACAACTTGACTTTTTTTTACATGAAGTCTAGCTGATTGAGTTTTTTCTATTTGGTGAAACAAAAGACAAGCTGTTACACGATACATGGGTTCTCACAGTATGCAGAATTAAGTAATTCCCCAAAATCTCCTCAACTGTTAAAATAAATGAGCTTAATCTTTGTATTGCCTAGCCCGTTGTTTTATTCTCAAAAGACAAAACCTAGGTAATTTGCTACAACAATCAGACCCATTATCATGTCTGAGAGATGGGTCTGGAAATGAGTCACTGTCAAACCTTTTGCCAGATTCACATATAAAAATTACAATTCCATATTTGTGTGTTATTCACTTGTTAGATTAAGGACATCAACAATCGACTTCGTACATATAGTGTAATGACAATTTTTACTTTCATCTGGGTGCGTAATATAGTCAGAATCCTAGCGTTCACTTGTTAAGAAATTCTCTGTACTACCCAAGAAGTTTTTACAATATGAGCTACTGTTGTAAATATTTGTGAGCTTTGTGCAAATGTGCAACCCACGACCTTAGCTGTTTTCTTAAACATAGTCATGAGAGAGTAAGTATCTTCCACTTCCTGAATCTGATTATAAGTTTGATTATGATGACTGTGAACTGAAGCAAGACATATGTTACACTTTTACTTGTTGGAAAAAAACAAAGCAAGAGAGTAACATCACTTAGGTGCTGTATGAAGCAACATGTGATAATGGCCTTTCATGGCAGGTTCTAGAAATGATTGTTACATTACCTGGGTGCTGGATTCAGAAAAATGACAAATCCCACATGTAAAATAAAGTCAGCCAAAATACAAAAAGAAAGAAGCCTACATAGTAAGCTCAATATATTTCAAAATACCTTGTGTAGGTTCAGTACTGGTAGAAGAGTCACATTTTCAGGGTGCTGGGCCAAGCAATATGACAGAATAACCTCTTTATGCAGAACACAAAATATGAGTAACATTATATGGAATCTAGGCCTCACAATATGCCAAGATTCCTCTTTCTGTACATGGTTCAGAAAAAAAGGGGAGAGTTCCATTACCTAAGTGTTGGACTCAAGATTATGTCACAGTCACCCTATTATAAATGCTTAGGTAGAAACAGAGAACCACATCACTTAGGTCTTGGGCTTAGAGATAGATTAGAGAATTTTTGAAAAACAATGGCTGACACAAAAAATGAGAGTTACATCACCTTGGTTCTTTGCTAGGTATATGTCACAGTCTGCCATGTGAGCAGAAACCAAGCACAATAGCAAATCACTTGGATTCCGGGTCCTGAGTATGACACAAGACTCTCTAAGGACAGAACCCAGGTAGTAGAGTCATAACACTTAGGTGCAGATTCCACCTATATGTCTGATATGATTTGGCTGTTACCAGTAAAATGTCATCTGGAGTTGTACTTTTATTATTTTCACATATTCTGGAAGATAATTTGAATTATGGTAGTTTTCTTTTTTTTCATACTGTTCTTATTGTAGGAAACAAGTCTCACTATGTCTGATGGTTTTATCAGAAGCTTCCACTTTTCAGTCATCCTTATTTTATTTTTCTGCTACTGTTGCAGAAGTTTGAGCTGAGGAGGACAGATAGATTAAGAGACACAGAATCATTTTATTGAAACTCTGGTTGATGGTGGCCTTGCCAGCTGTAAGCACTGCCAGCCCTGTAAAAAAGAAAATACATTGCTTACATACAAACCAGGAAACAGACTAAGATGGATAATCACTGACTTGTGACAAGTTTTACAACCTTGGGTAAATTTTCTGTGCATTTTTTGACCTATAAACTGCAGCTGGGCAAGAAAAACAGAAATTAAAGAAATATGCTTGTGGGCTGCTGGTACAAAGATATGCTTAGATGCCCTTATCTTCAGAGGAGGAGGCTGTGCTAGTTCTGCTTTAGCTCTAAATACAGTTTACAACTTACCCTGAAATGTAAGACCAGCTTAGCAGCTGAAAGCAGTTTAAAATAAGCTGAGAGCGGTTACTTTTTCCACTGTTTACTATAATTATTTCTGTAGCCTAGTATTAACGCTTATTATTTATTCTAAATTAATTTCTATTTTTACTTTTTATTTTCCTCCACAATTTCTCTTTAAAATCTTTCTTTTAAAAGATTTTTATTAATCACACACACAAAAAAACCACATAGCCAATACAATCCTAAGCAAAAAGAACAAAGCTGTAGGCATCACACTGCCAGACTTCAAACTATACTAAAAGGATGCAGTAATCAAAACAGCATGGTAGTAGTACCAAAACAGAGACATAGACCAATGGAACAAAACAGAGACCCCAGAAGAAACACCACACATCTGCAACCATCTGATTTTGACAAACTCAACAAAAACAAGCAATGGGAAAAGAACTCCATGTTTAACAAATGGTGTTGGGAAAAACTGGCAAGCAATCTGCAAGCAGAAACTGGACCCCTACCTGTCATCTTACACTAAAATTAAGTTCACATGAATCAAAGATTTAAACATAAAATACAGCACCATAAAAACACTAGAAGAAAATGTAGGCCAGGACATAGGCATAGGCAATGACTTCATGACTAAAACAAAGAAAAGGTAAAACAAAAACTTCATGACTAAAACAAAAGAAAACCATCCAGGACATAGGCATAGGCAAGAACTTCATAACTAAAACACCAAAAGCAATGACAATAAAATCCAAGATAGACAAATGGGATCTAATTAAACTCCAGAGCTTCTGTACAGCAAAAGAAACCATCATTAGTGTGAATCAGCAACCAACAGAATGGGAAAACAATTTTTGCGATCTACCCTTCTGACAAAGGGCTAATATCCAGAATCTACAAATAACTAAAACAAATATACACGAAAAAATAAACAACCACATTCAAAAGTGGGCAAAGGATATGAAAAGACACATTTCGAAAAAAGACATTTATGAGGGTAAGAAACATGAGAAAAAATTATCGGGCCGGGCGCGGTGACTCAGGTTTCTAATCCCAGCACTTTGGGAGACTGAGGTGGGTGGATCACGAGGTCAAGAGATCAAGACCATCCTGGTCAACATGGTGAAACTCCGTCTCTACTAAAAATACAAAAAAAATTAGCTGGGCATGGTGGCACGTGCCTGTAATCCCAGCTACTCGGGAAGCTGAGGCAGGAGCATTGCCTGAACCCAGGAGGCAGAGGTTGCAGTGAGCCGAGATTGTTCCATTGCACTCCAGCCTGGGTAACAAGAGTGAAACTCCGCCTCCGAAAAAAAAAAAAAGAAAAAAGAAAAAATTCTCATTATCACTGGTCATTAGAGAAATGCAAATCAAAATCACACTGAAATATCAGCTCATGCCAGATAGAATGGGGATCGTTTTAAAAAATCTGGAGACAACAGATGCTGGAGAGGCTGTAGAGAAATAGGAACACTCTTACACAGCTGGTGGGAGTGTAAATTAGTTCAAGCATTGTGGAAAACCGTGTGGCAATTTCTCAAGGATCTAGAAGTTCCGTTTGACCCAGCAACCCCATTACTGAGTATATACCCAAAGAACTGTAGATCATTTTACTATAAAGGCACATGCACACGTATGTTCATTGCAGCCCTGTGTACGATGGCAAAGACCTGGAAACAACCCAAATGCCCATCAATGATAGACTGTACAAAAAAAAAAATGTGGTACATATACACCATGGAATACTACACAGCCACAGAAAACGATGAGTTAGTGTCCTTTGTAGGGACTTGGATGAATCTGGGAACCATCATTCTCAGCGAACTGACCCAAGAACAGAAAGCCAAGCACTGCACATTCTCACTCATAGGTGGGTGTTGAACAATGAGAACACGTGGACTCAGGGAGAGGAGCATCACACACAGGGGACAGTTGGAGGACTGGAGGAGAGATAGTAGGGGTTGGGAAGTCGGGGAGAGTGGGGAGGGATAACATGGGGAGAAATGCCAGATATAGTATGCACTTAAAGTAAAATAAATAAATTAATAATAATTAAGATTTTTATTACTAGAAAGCTTTATCTTTACCTGATTTGTTTTTAATACACATGATGCCAGGATAAAGTGGTCAGCCTGTCACTAGGGACCATTGGTCATGCCTTGAGTGCAAAGCTAGTTTACCAATGTACCTGCTCTTGTGGTTGTTTTTCTAGACATATTATCTGAAGGAATAGGCATTATCTGTTTTTTTTCCTAGGCGGGTTTGTAGCTGTGCCTGCCTTAGATTGTTTTCATCTTTCAGAGAATTTTACTGATCATTGACTAACCAGCCATCTATCTGTCACATGATGTTGTTGTTGACAGCTTTGCTTAGCCTGGATTATAAGACTGGAGCCACGTTACATTTCAGCAAGCTACTCCTTATGGTTGCAATATCTAATGGCCAGACCTTATTACCTTGTCTATAAGCTCTTTATGTATGTACCTGTACTTTATATGACTTTAGGAAGAGAACAAAAGGTGAAATATGAGGGAAAAATTGCCTTGAAAAGAGTACTGCATTGGCACTGCAATCATTTATTTTGCCATTGGGTGGGTTCTCTTCTTTTAAAGACAAAGGTTTGTATTTGATTAAAGCCATTATTTGGATAGTAGTTTGCCTAGCCACTACCATCTCTATTGTTTATTGTATACTTCTAAATAAAAAAGGTAAAAGACAAGGGAGTGTTAGTTATCCACCAAATATGAGAATTACACTTCTTAGAAGAGTTTTAAAGCTTCCAGAAGGCAAAAACCAACCACCAAAATAGTCCAAAGCCCATCCGTTCCAAGTTTGTCCATTGTCATGTATTTCTATACAGCAGTAGATTAGGTTAAACTTTTCACAAACTCTTCCTTCTGAGGCTAAGAGATAATTTAAGGCTACTCTCTTCTGATATATTGCATTCCTCATTTGAGTGGTTTGTATAGACAACAAATCTGAAACTCTGGATGCTTTATTGGTTATAATTTATAAGACTGCAATCTGATGATGTAGTATATAGTGTAGATGAAAGTGTGACATCCCCATGACCCATCTTGTGCTCAAGTAGCTGGGCTATAATAATTAATTATTCTTTCTGGGGGCCAGTCTCTGTTTTCCCTGTCTCCTATTTGTACATTTTTCTTTAAGTCTACTGCTCACTTGTTTTTCTCTTTGGATACATTATAAATCAGGTATTCTAAATCTTCTCTTTGTTTCAGAAAAAGCAAGAAAAATCATGGCTTCATAATTCCCAGGACCCGAGCCCCTGTCCATTTATCTAGCAGCTGCCAATATGCCCATTGGCCACCAATCAAATAGAGGACTGTGGGTGCCTGCCAAGTATTTGGTGTTTCTACTTGGTACCAGCCATGGTTTTAAAAGGAAAATGGGTTAAGCTGAGGGAGTTTGAAACTGCCTTTGCCTCATCTGTTCTCTCTCTCTCTGTCATATGGTCTTTCCTCTAGTTTTATTGTAATACTGCTGTCCTAGCCATGCTAGCTTACCTACTGAATTAGTGTAGGTGGCTCCCCGGTGAGCAATACAGTACCTTCCTATGATGGAAGCTTTTAGAAGCCAAGGATTGGAGATAGAGGATGACAACCCTGGAGAATCTGAGGCCTGAATGGTCAAAATGTAATTATAATGGAGTAGCACTTCTTTTGTCACCCAATGCCATTGGTCCCCATGATACTTTCTTCACACACATAGCATAAGGTAACTTCTAAGTTTCCCACTATGTTTTCAACTAACTGATTAAATAAATTTTTAGTAGAAGAGGGGGTTCAGAAGTTGCTTGGTTAAAATGCTCATTAGGCCAGGCGTGGTGGCTCACGCCTGTAATCCCAGCACTTTCGGAGGCCGAGGCGGGTGGATCATGAGGTCAAGAGATCGAGACCATCCTGGTCAACATGGTGAAACCCCGTCTCTACTAAAAATATAAAAATTAGCTGGGCATGGTGGCACATGCCTGTAATCCCAGCTATTGAGGAGGCTGAGGCAGGAGAATTGCCTGAACCCAGGAGGCGGAGGTTGCAGTGAGCCGAGATCGCACCATTGCACTCCAGCTTGGGTAAAAAGAGTGAAACTCCATCTCAAAAAGAAAATGCTCATTAAATGACTAAATGATACAAAACTGCTATTGGGGTTGATGCGCTGTGGTCTTTTTCATGATATAGAAAAACACAACACCTTCACTTGTCTAGTCTTTAAGATACACAAGGCCTAACTTTAATTTCTCAGGATTTTATTTATTAACTTAGTAAAATTATTATATCTATTGGTACTTGGATACCCATGGTCCAGATAAGCGAGTTTGAGTATGAATTGTACATAACGGAAGATTATTCCTTTATATCTTACTTCACAGTTATCATAGTCATACCAGGATATATCATTATTAATTCAACATGGAATTTGAGTAAATACAGTCTTTTTTTTTCCTAAAGATTATAGATTACACAGTCACATCAGTTTCATGCAGTTAGATTTTTCCTAAAATTACTTGGGTAGCAAGTTTGAGTTTCAACCACTCTTTTTATTTGTAAAGGTTTTTTTGTTTGTTTTTTGTGGTTTTGTTTGTTTGTTTGTTTGTTTGTTTTTTACTACCTGACTAGTGTCTTAGTATAAGAACCTGTTTCCTCCATGAGAATGGGGTACTCAAGTTAGATTGTAGAGCTGACCCTTTGTTGAACTCAAACCACTTGCCAGATAAAAGTTTGGAATTACAGCGTACATGTTGATCATCAACTGGATTACCAATGTAACAGGTACTCTGATTATATATGCAAGTTTCTAAGGATGCTTCTGTACACTCATTATGGATTTGGTATATAAAAGTTTTAACTTTCATGTTCCCAATCCATGTAATATGGGTTCACATAAGACATCTATTCAAAACTTCCCCCCTTTCTAAGTTTACTATAAGAGCAAACATGAGCAAAACAAAAAGTAACATTTTTAAACTAGGCATGGGCAAAGGATGGCCGTCCTTGAGAACTTTCAGTGAATGGAAAAAAATGACAGTAAAACAGCAGAACAGCAAGTACTGCTAGAATACCAACAAGTATTAGCATTTCAGTCCACGGTTACATATCCCGTAAAGACTCCTCAAGCTTTAACAATGTGCTGACTAGTCAGCTTCCAGTTATATGACTAGACCAGTGCTTTACAAGTCCTCAGGGTCAGCAGCATCTGGGGCAAAACTGGGATGGTCTTGGTCTTTGTTGATGACATAACTTAAAGCTAGCCTGGTGGGATGTTCTGAATTTGACTGGCTGGTCCACTTGTCTTTGGCCACCTAAGGCTTTAATTGGCTGTGGTGGATCCAGGGCACAGCTTCGGGAACCTTAACAGCAGTAGGGATAGACAGGATTATGATAAAAGGTCCATCCTGCATAGGTCCTAGGGTAATCGAGTTTTATTTCTTAACACAGACAGAGTCTCCCAGTTTAAATGAGTGAATCAGATTTGCTGAACTAACAGGTATTCTTTCTTCTACTCAGCTTTTCGCTTGATTCATAGCCATATCTAAAGGTTGCATTTGTCTTTTCAGTGTTAACTCCCCTATTTCTCTAATTGGTTATCTTTTATCTGAGCTATGAGGGGTGGTGGTCTCGTGAACCATAAGGTGAATATCCAGTCTGTTTTGTTTGGGTAATCTGAATCAAAGTAGGACTGTAGACAAAACCAGAAAGTACTGTAAATAGGTTTCTTCGCCAACTTCTTAACAGTTGTTTTAACTTCTGATTCACTTGCTCTACCTTCCATGAACTTTGGAGACAATTGACAGTCTATAATTTCCAATAGATTCTTAGCAGCTGAGAACGGCTCTAAACAATTTTGGCTACAAATTCTGGTCCATTGTCAGACCTGAGAGCCAAAGGCAGCAAAAACCTAGGAATAATATCTTCTAATAAGACTCTAGTTATCTCTCTGGCTTTTTCAGTGCAGTTGGGGAAAGATTGTACCCATCCTCAAGTAGGTATACACAAACACCAACATATACCAATAGCCTCCTTCTTAGGGCATTTCAGTAAAACCTACAAGCAAATTCTCCCATGGGGTTTCTTTTTCTTTCTGAATCCCCAGGTGCTGAACTGGCCTCTGTTGTGGCTTGTTCTGTGCACAGGTGAAGTATTTCTCACAGGACACATGAGTTACACAAGTGAGATGTGGCATATAAAAATTCTGGCTGATTAAAGCCCCTGAAGCTGTTTTTCCCATGTGTGTCCCTTCATGAAACTGCTTTACAAATTTTAGAAGCCATAACGTCAGGAGTGGCTAGCCTCCCATCTGAGAATTGCCACCAACCTCCTTGATATATTGTCCAGCCTCCTGATAAAACAAGACTTTTTCGCTAGAGGAATAGTTTGGCTCCTGCATCAGTAGAGGTTCTAGGAGAGGTATTGTCAAAACGTTGTGCTGTGGTGGGGGACCTGTTAAAGCAGCTCACTTACCTTTCCTATTTGCTTTTCTGTTCCCTCTAAATTCATAGGAACCATCTGCCTGATGTCCTTTACAGTGCATAACAGCTACCATTTTTGGTTCCCACACGGCATCTAAAAGCTGCAGAATTTTCTCTTTGTTATTTATTTCTTTCCCTCTTGCAGTTAGGAGCTCTCTTTCTTTGTATCTGTCTTCATGGACATGCAGTGTAGCAAAGGTTTTTCTTAGAATCCATATAGATGTTAGCTATTTTTCTTTTTTCTAGCAAATGCCTTGTCAAAGCTATCAGCTCAGCTCTCTGAGTGAAAGTTCCTGTAGGTAAGGCTTGTATTTCTGTTATTGAGCTGCCACTTGGCCCAAATTCATGTTACTGCTGCATATCCTGCTCAGTGATTTCCTCTGAAATAAAACTGCTGCCATCTGTGAAGTAGTCTACTTCTGATTTGCATAGGGGCTTGTCTGTTAAATCTTTTTGGCTTGAAAATACCTTATCCACTACATCTAAGCAGTAATGCTCAGGAGGTGTTTTCAGCTTTTCTAAAGGTAACAGCATGGCTGGATTTCAAGTGTTTACTGTTTCTATAGTTATGTTGGTTTTTTCATACGAAACCCCCTGATACCTGGTCATTCTTGAATTACACAACCAGTGGTGTTCTCTCTGGTCTAGGAAATTACTGCGTGTGGCACTTGAATAATTAACTTCTGTTGTAAAGTTAACTCACAAGCCTCCTGGGCCAGCAAGATTGTAGCTGCTACTTCTTTAAATCAGTGAGGCCAGCCTAATGCTACAGTGACCAACTATTTGGAAATATATGCCACGGGTTGTTGCCATGAGCCTAGCATTTGTGTTAAGACTCTCACAGCTATTCCCTTTCTCTCAGCCATGTATGATAAAGAAGTTCCAAGCTTGGGGTTTGGATTAGAGCCCTTTTATTTTTCCTGAAAGGTTTTCCTTCATTCATTTCCCACAAGAGGGGCTCCTTTTCTCATCACTTTGAGACTTCATATAGGTTTAGCCATGAGTTAGACATTTGGAATCCAAATACAAAAAAATCCTACTGCTTCTAAAAATTCTTTGATTTGGCACTGAATGATTGAAGTAAGAATTGCACACAGGGCCTGTTTTAGTTCACTGCTGAGCTCTCTTTTCTCTTGGCTGATTTCAAAAGCTAAAAACCTTAGATTTTTTAAACAAATGCAAGGCTTTTTCTTTGAAAGTTTGTATCCACCTTTTCATAAAAGGTGAAGGAGAACCTCTGTGCCTTTTAGGCAGTTCTCTAAGGTAGGGGTTACAAGTAAAACATCAGTTATGTACCAAAGAAGGACGCACTAATCATTAGGTTTAACAGAGGCACTGAGGTTTAAAACTAAGTCCTCCTTAAAAATTGTAGGGAGATTTTTGAACCCTTGTAAAATCTCAGTCCAAGTGTACTGGCTATCTTCCCAGTGGAAGACAAAAATTGGCTGACACACAGGTGCTAATTAGAGACCAAAGGAGGCATCTTTTAAGTCTAAACAGGAAAACTAGGTGGCACTGGCAGGAATTTGCCCAAGCAAATGTATATGTTAGGTACTACTGGATCAGTTGTGACCACAATTTTTTAATAACGTAGAGATCTTGTACAGGCCTCTATTCATCAGATGGCTTTCTGACTGGTAAAACAGATGTGTTTTAAGGTGGCCTACACTTTACCAGAATTCCTTGATTTTAAAGCCATTCTATATGTTCATGAATAACTTTTGGGGCATCTGCAAAATTTGCATATTGGTGAATTCATGCTGAGGAAGCTCCTGAGAATAACTCCACAAAGACTTGTGCCTGATTAACTGCTAGCCTGGATGAATGATCTTCCATCCAGACTCTGGATATTTTAATAACTAGCCTAACTCACATGCTAAGCAGATCTCAGACAGAGGAGGAAGCCGTATATGTGATATTAGACATCCCTTTTTGTCTGGGTCCCATGGGTCTTTTACATATAGTCTCCACTCTTTTGCTTTTGCATGAATGAGGGTTAGTAACACAGCTTTAGGCCGGCCTAGGCTTAAGTTCACATTTCCTTGGGAAGTAAAGAAAACCTCTGCTTGTAATTTCTGGAGTAGTTCTCTATCTAAGACGGCCACTGGACAGTAGGGTCTCCTGGAGGCCTAAATAGATAGAGCCTGGTTTATTTCAATCTGCATAGTTTCTGGTTCTGGCAAGGTCAATTAAATTGATATTTGACTCTAAGACACAAGTACTATAAGGGCCTAAGGCACAGTAGCTACCAGTCATTTGTCTATTAGTCATCTGCACTTGCACTGACTTAGCTCCTCCTTTTACCCACTCTACTTGGCTATCCTTTTTGTTTTGTTCAGGGCAATTTTTTTCCAATGACCTTCTTCGTTGCAAATTGTACATTGGTTACTTCCATGCCTGAATTGGCCTCCTGTTTCACTCTGGTCTCTGTCTCAGCCCTGGCCATGGCCTTGGTCTAGTCTTTCTCCAAAGTTATCTCCTTCAGCAGTGAGGGCAGCAACTACTATTTTAGCCTGTGCTGCAACATTACCCCTCCCTTTTCTTTTAGTTTTTGTTTAGCCTTCTTCTTTTCTTCCTAATCACACTTTATAAACACCTGAGTGACTATTGATATAAACTCAGTGGCCTTCTTGCCATCAAACCCTCTGGTTTCTTAAGCTTCTGACTGACATCACTGTGCAACTAACAAAAGTGGTTTTACCATTCTCTGATTTTCAGCTGCCTCAGGGTCAAAAGGAGTATAAAGCCTGTAACCCTCACAGAGCCTCTCATAGAATTGGCTATAATTTTCCTAGCCAAATTTCTGAAATTTTTTCTCTATTCATTGCCTTTCTCCCTCCTAACTTTACTACATTTAGGAATACTTCTCTGTACCTCTGTAAATGTTTAAAATGATGACAGTTATTCAGGTCTCAGTCTGGGTCAGTGTCAGGAAAACAGGCTTTCACATATCATCAGGGATCATTTTTGACTTCAGACACATTGTTTTCTAGGCAGCAGAGAGCAACTTGTACTACCCTATGTCTCTTCTGTGCTAAATAATGTTCCAAGCAGCAGCTGACAATCTGCCACATAATTTATGCATTAGAAAAATTGATCTTATTGTATTAATTATTGCTTGGGGCTTTTCTGTGTATGAAGGGTTGTGATGTTTCCCATTTAAGAGGTCAGTGGTGGAGGGAAAAAAGTAAAAATAGGTTTGGTGCCCTCCTCTCATTTAACTTTGTTTATCAAGAGAAATTTGAGTTTGAATTTACCTGAGCAGAGCATAGGTGTGGCCAGATCAAAGTCATTAAATCTCCTCATCCTCAGGGGTATGAATTTCTCTCCCTGGGGCAATGCTTGAACCCTGCTGCTTTCTGAACTTGTTTTCTCAAAGGATACTTGCTCCTCTTTTTTCACCTGAGGCTTGCTAGGGATGGACATATGGGACAATATGGAGAAGAAGTTTCCAGCTCCTTTGGAGGAGACTGAAAAATGGGTTTCTCATGTCTCCCTGGGAATTTAGTTTGTTTCTTGGGGCTTACATGCCACAGTTTTTCTGCTCTGCTTTGGACCTCCATGGGTGACCCAATTTTTACAATATTTAGCCATGCATGATCTAAGCCACTTGGGTCATGACTGGATAACACTTAACCAAGGTTCAATGTACAGAAACTGATTTGGATGCCCAGAATGGTCTGAAACCCCTGTTATTACTTCAAAAACTACTCTGACAGCCAGCCAAAGGCTGACCAATCCAGCCACTCTGAACTGGATGCCCAGAATGGCCTGACACCCCTGTTATTACTTTAAAAATGGCCAGTAATGTTATGGTCAAGAGCAGGCATCCCCAATGTTTTACACAGGGGGCCAGTTCACTGTCCCTCAGAGCACTGGAGGGCCGCCACATACTGTGCTTCTCTCACTGACCACCAGTGAAAGAGGTGCCCCTTCCTGAAGTGTGGTGGGGGGCAGGATAAATGGCCTCAGGGGGCCGCATGCATCCCGCAGGCCGTAGTTGTGGACACCTGGTCAAAAGTGAACTCTGACTGCCAATGGAAGGCTGACCACTCCAGTCCTTAACTTCTGATGGGAACATTTTTACACCATATTCCCCAGCAAAAAAAAAAAAAAAAAAAAAAAAATTCTTGAAATTGTTTAGTGTGCACTACAAAGGAGTAGGTTTTGATTTGTTGTTTTCTGTTTTTGATTCACTGCTTCCCATTTCTACCTGGCATGATGCATAATCACTCCATTTTCATTTCAGACTGGTTAAACCGTCTCTCATCTGAGGAGAAGGGGGTGTTTCAGGTGCTGCTTGGTATTTGAGAGTTTGTTACTTCCCCTCACAGTACCTAGATTGTGAGGGCACCTCCTTAAGCCATATGCTAATCACCTCTGCCTGTGGCTGGCCTCACACTTTACTTGAAGCATACAATCCACACTAAGGATCTGTGGCTCCCACACATCACTCCTCACATTGGTTCCTCCTGGAGCCATCACTTTCACTAACTTTCACACACCACCCTTGTGCCAAGACCCCTCAGTGTACAGGACAGTACTCTTCTGCACCTTGATGCAGTGCACACACCCTTGCATTTAAGACTCCTCAATGAACATGGAGGACCTCTCCTCTGCCCTAGGGCAATTCATGCACTCTGCTGGTTTCACTTTCTCAGTAATGACTCCGTGAGTTCTTTCTCACCTCTCTGTCAGCAAGCTCTGCCTCAGTGCTTGCCAGCTCAGCGAGCTTTATCTCACTGCTGTCTGTCAACTCTTAGGGTGTAAGGGTTGTCTGCGGTGGTGAGAACTTCCCTCACCATTCTAGCCACTCCTGGATCAGAATTCCCTTTAATACATGGAGTTAATTAAGCTCCCACCCACCCTCTCTGGCAGACTTTTTCTTCATTCTCTACAACAGAATTTTTCTTTCCATTTCCTTTCTATTCTGTCTTGGGCTGGGCCCTTGATGTCTTACTATGGTTTTTGAAGTGCACAGTCTTTGAAATTGTCTTGTAGTCTCCTCCAGTTTCTGTGCACTGTTGGGGGAGGGCTCTGAGACATTGGAGAGCCAAGCTCCTGTCTCTGAAAACTGTCCCTCAGCATGCCTCATGACTAAGATCTCCCCCAGCCCCCAGGATTAAGCCCCACAGGCACAGGAGGCAGTAAGCATGTTGCCTCTGTTCTTCTGGCTTTTATCTGAGTCATGACACCAAAATGTTGCCCAGGTCAGGGTGGACTCAGATGAGAATAAGAAACATGTTGAGAATTAGAGTGAGCAAAGGTAACTCTTGTTATGTTTTAGCAAAGAGTAGCAGCATTTTATTCTTTTCCTAGATATTCATAGAACTTTGAAAATAAGCGAAATTATTTAAGGTTATCTGGCAGAAATTTCTAAGTGGCAAAGCATTCAACAAGTAACTTGGGTGTTCTTAAAGGCACTCCATTTTATAAGGGAAGCAGATTATAAATGTTCAAAAAATTTGCTCCCTGACAATGTGATAAAAAAGAAAAACTTATTTTCTGAGAATAAATTTAAGTTGGCTTAAAAATGTTCATAAGTAACTAGAAGCCAAATTTTAATTTCAATTTCAAGAGAATGAGAAAAATGTTTTCAAACATGTCAGAAGTCTTCACTGAAGTCTCTTCAGTCACAGGCCAAAAGGCCAAGAAGAAAATGTTTTGTGGGCCAGGCCTAGTTTATCCATGCTGTGTGCAACCTAAGAACTTGGTGCAACATCAAAAAAAAAATTGAAATCACAGGCAAAAATGAGGAAACTAGCACAGATTATTGCTCCTCAAGACATGCGATGGCCGCAAAGATAAAGCAAACTTCATCACATTTGAGTAAAAACTTGCACAAACCTCCAGCTTACCCAGAAAAAGAAACAAGGCCCAAAACATAAACTCCTTTATTCTAAATGCATTTGGACATATTCCCATTAGGGTATCTTGGCCCATTAAGGTATCTTTCTAGGGTTTTGAGCAAGTAATCATGACTAATTGTGATGATTACCTTCTCCAGCCCATCCATAAAAGTCACACTTGCGTCCATGGGGTGGTACCTAGGGGACCCAGGGAGAGAAGGAATGACTAGAATGAAGTTGCCCTGTTTATCTTCTTTGTCCTTCTGGTTCAGATACACAGAAAAAGAAAGACTAAGAAATGTTTTGTTTCCCCTGTCCTTTCTAAACAACTAACAAATGATGTGTAGTCTGTACTCCACTACCCTCAAGTACATTTTGAATCACTAGAACTTTTTTTTTTTTTAACAGAAACACTTTAAAGAAAATGGCTTGTGTTCTATTGCATAATGATGTAGTCGTCTTACAAACTGTAGGTCTAGTCTTTTCAGCAAGACAATTTAATTTTATTACTATCCAGCCATGATATCTTTATTTGCCCTCTAATAAAACCTAGATCTCTGTTATCATTGTAAAATTGTCCTGGCTTTCTTGACAACAATATCAAGCAAACCTAAATAATGTAATTCTCCAAAGTCAAACAGACATATTATTTGGGAACCCTCAAATGTAATTTCTGAGAACCATTTGTTCTCCACATATTTGGGCTTTCCAGTAGATAAATTATTAACTCCTTTGGTTGTGCCATTCAAGAAATTGCCAACCACAAAATTGAAGTTAGCAATTTCTTGAGTGGCACAACCAAAGGAGTATATGGTGCTACTAGGGTTCAAGTTTTCTTCTTGTAGAACCTTAGAAAAATAAAGGAGAATGTTGACAAGTTCTCTGACGATCCTAAAAGCTAGAGTGAGGCTTTCCAAAATTTAACACAAGTGTTTGATTTTACATAGAGTTGCTATGCTACCTTTAAACCAAACTCTAACTCTTACAGAGAAACAAAAAGCAGACAGGCCTAAAGGAAGCAGAGATATTCATAGATAAACATGGTGTCTCCTGACCAGTCAAAAGGGAAACCCAGTCAAAAAACCAAAGGGACTGAAAAAAAGAAGATAAAACTTTCATTTTTTACTAAAACAAAACATTCTGCCTAATTTGAGCCCTATAATCCCATGAGTGGGTAAAATAAAAACCTTGTTGATGTGTATATTAAAGGACTTGCAAAGAACCAAAAGCTACTTCTTAATTACTCTAAAATGTCCTTTTTAAACCATACATCAGATAAAATTACCCCTCACTTTTTAAAAAAACTGAGAGAAGTTTCAGTGAAAAATTTCTTTCTGTCTTACAATTCAATAAAGAATGGGGTTATTTCTCAGGAAGGCTCTGAAATGGAAAACAAAAATTTGATGAGACAAACTCTGTCCAAAGATCTTTATAGGTTTCCCACCACAAAACTGAATATCTGCATTATGTAGGTTACACTCTGTTCCAGCCAACAAGTTCTTAGGAAGAAACTAACGGTATCTTCAATTTCTACCTAAGATGAAATATAGAGTCTCAAAATTTAAAGCTTAGACTTGTCTATCTTCAGTAAAGTATCTAGGTCTAGCCTTATCAAATGGGCTCACAACACGTGTTGAAGAAAGAATTAGGCTCTTTTTTTAACAGTAAAGAAAAATGTGAGATGGGGCTAAAACAAGCCTAAGCACTACCATCTTATAGAGAAACTACCTGGCCCTGGGCAGAGGAAATTCTCAAAACTGTTATTGTACTGCAGTTCTTATAGGTGTTAAGGGTAAAAATTTCCACTGCTAGCCCGTTTCCCTTGCAACTAACCGTAAACTGTAGCTTCTGTACAGACAGCTTGCCTTGCACGCTCCCCACTGCCCCCCGATCAAGGATGTGGTATGGCAACTTAAATGCCTTGCTTCCCCTGAGCTTGGGGCCATGGGTTGGAGAGACTTAAGTCCTCCAGGGCCACTGGCAATAAAGACCCTGCAATTGGTACACTTTTGTCTTGGTGTTGATTTTCTGCTCACTCCGGTGCTACATCTGGAGGCCCACATGAGATTTTCCTCTTCACCAGACAAAAGCCATCTCAGAGCCTTGGCTGGGCATTGCCCCCACCCCAGGGAACCCTGGGAGAGGTGTCTCCTGAGACATTCCAGGGCCCCAGGGTTCAGGCCCCATGACAACTGTGTAACCATGCTGCTTACATTCACCTAAAATTCTTCAGGATCCTGGGAATCTTTGGAGGTAAGTCTGGTCTGGAATCTGGGGACTAGTCCATTGGTATCTGTAGCCTGAGTCAGGGGACTGGATACGGTCACTGCAACTCTGACCCTAGCAAGTTTCCCTGAGACTTCGCCTGAGGCTCTGGCATCTCATAGCTGGTAGAGCGCGTGTCAGCATTCAGTTGTTTTCCATAACCTCTATGTGAGTATGAGAATGACTGTGTGTATATGTAGTCCCACGGCCAGTAGGCTATGGGGACTATGAGGGCCTCCACCTGTGGCTCCACGGGAGCCTCATAAGGCATAACAATGATTCACCTCAGAACCAAGAATTCTGAGGTGACCAGGCCTGGGGTTTATATGGGTACATCTTAGCCAAGACGTCCTGAAATATCCCTCTGAAGATGTGGCCAGGCAGGCATCAGACTGGTCTCTTATCTGGGGGGACCCATCCTTTGTCTGTCAATACTATATGTGTCTTACATGTGGCCCTGTCTGTATTGCAGATTCACCAGTTTTGTTAGACTTTTGTTGGCTGACATGCAATGGTTCAGGCCTGCTTCCCTTGAGGTAGAAAACATTTTACAGTGGCTGATGGACCACTGGCTGCAGGGAACCTTTACCGAATTCATGCCCTTGGAAATAACTCTGTTCTCTTTCCTTTTCCTATTTTTTTTTCTATCATTGAGGCCTCACTTTTTATTTTCTTCCATGTCTGGAAGAAGATTCTGTCCTCAATGACTCAGATGTAGTTTCTTTGGAGTCTTGGGAAATTAAATCCTAGATAAAGAGTTGCAAGCTATTCTCTTTCTGTTAGAATGTAAAAAGAGTAGCTGGAGTAGCTGTCTTTTCTGTAAAAAAAGAGAAAAAAAAAGCATTTGGTGTTGTTATGGGCACTTCCCAAGCATGCATTATGAGTTTACATATTGGCACAATCCTGCTGTTGGGAGGTTGGATGCCATATGACTCAATAGAAACTGATTGGCAAAGGTTTTGCACCCTCTATAGAGTGTGGTGGATTCAAAATTCTCACCCGGTAGATTTCTTAGTCCATTTATTTTGTCACTTTCCAACCTTCCCACAGCCACTGAGTGCCAGAATACACGTAAAGAAGGATTATGCCAGAGCAGCATTATATCTTCACTGGGCTTATTACCGCCAATTGTGGCTAAATAGAAAGGAGCCATATACAGTTCTCTGGCCCCTACCACCTGTCCCCTGTCCCCTTGGCCTGGACTAGGGATAGGTCCATCAACTTAACAGTCTTTTTACAAGATTTAGCAGTGGAAGCATTGCTAAAACCAATACTAGAATGAGCACAATTTGAATTCGAGTCTTTCCGGAATTGGCTATACCATAAAGGCAGAGAAACCCAGGTTGTTATTGGGGGATGTAAGAAAAGGTGATGAAAATGGGTTCATCACACTCCCAACCCTGCACCCCCGCTCCAGTGCATGACAACAAATTTGAAGGCAGATTTTTCTGGCCAGTATGACATTAAATTAACCACAAAGAAACTTTGTAACCTCTGTGAATTAGAATAGCCATCATTGGAGTGAGGTGGCCAGATACGAGGACCTACAACCCAAAACTAACCGAGGCCACCTGTAATGTTGTAGCAGGTTCCCTGGGCCACCCCAACCAATTCCCATATATTGATCAATGGTTGAGCACAGTCCAGCAGCCCCCACCTTAGCTAAAACACTGCATCAAGCAGGCTGGGCTACAAGTTATGTTAGCAACCCCAGGACTGAAAAAACCACCCTCAGCACCAACTAGTCTCCCTAGTTCAGCAGAATACGACGAGTTACCTCCACCTTATTCCAGATCCCCTGAGAAAAGGGGCCAACACCCCACTCCCGACAGTACTAGTAATCAGCCCTTATCTCCTTTACACATCCAAAGTGGGGCCCCACATCCCCCAGCTGTCCTTCACCTCAGGGAGGCACCCACCTCAGGGTACAGTGATAGGGGCCAGCCATTTTTTGTCCATATTTCTTTCTCCTCAAGTGATTTGTACAATTGGAAGACTGAACACCCTCCATTCTCTGAGAAACCCCAGGTGCTCACAGGGCTCCTGAAATCTGTCTTACAAACTCATCATCCCACATGAGATGACTGTCAACAATTACTCCTAATCCTCTTCACCACTAAAAAAAGGAGTAAGATTAGGCAGGAGGCATTAAAGGCTATCATAGGTCCCCAGGGAGGCACAGTGGAGGAAAATGCGGGCCAGATTAATGCAATTTTCCCTTGTACCTGCCCCCAGTTGGACCCAAACACTTCAGTGGTTCTGCAGGTTTTGAACAATTTTTACTGGTATCTATTAGAGGGGGTTAGAAGGGCAGCCTGTAAGTCCACTAACCTTCCCAAAGTAGGGATCATAACTCAGGGGCCACAGGAGTCACCTGCTGCTTTCCTTGAAAGCCTGCAAGATGCATATTGCACCTACACTCCTATTGACCCTGAGGCTTTGGAAAACCATCAAGCCATCAATCTGGCTTTTGTCTCCCAGTCCACCGCAGATATCAGGAAAAGGTTACAAAGATGGAAAAGATTCCAAGGAATACATTTAACTCAATTGTTGGAAGTTGCCCAGAAAGTTTTTAATAATAGGGACACCTCAGAAGAGAAGCAGGATAAGAGAGTTACTAAAGCAGTAATAGTGCCTCTTCAGGAAACCCAAGTTATTCCCCAGGGACGAAAGCCCCAATTAAGTGACCCCACAGGGGGCCCTTGGGGTTCCTGGCCCAGGCTTAGAAATAACCAATGTGCATTTTGCTGACGGGAAGGTCATTGGAAAAATGAGTGACCTGAGAGGAAAAGGCAAGAAACAGCTCAGGGAAGGCAACCATGGGGCATTCTCAATTTACAGAGCCAGGAGTGATGGGGCCAGGGCTCTTACTTATTAAGCCCCAGGAGCCCAGGGTCATTTTAAAGATTGGGGGCACACCTGTTAGCTTTTTAGTAGATACCGGGGCAGCTCACTTGGTCCTTACTCAGCCTCTGGGACCACTATCCAGTAGAAAAATAATTATTCAAGGGGCCACAGGAAGAATCACATCAAGCCCTTGGACCATCAACCAGCTGGTTGATCTGGGGACTGACACTGTCAACCACTCCTTTTTAGTTATTTCAGAATGTCCATACCCGCTCCTAGGATGTGACTTACTCCACAAACTTCAAGCAAACATTTAGTTTTGTGAGAGTAAGGCTTGCCTCTCAATTCTTCCTCATTTGGCATTAGGGCCACCTCAGGAAATCCTCATCACCTGTGCCCTGTAAGATGAGTACCTCTTGCAGGAAGCCTTATCCACAGAAATGGGTCAACCAAAAACATCAGACCTCCTCCATCAGTTCCAAGAAAGATACCCAGAGTCTGGGCTGAAATGAATTCTCCAGGCTTGGCCCATTACCTTACCCCAGTCATAGTCCAGCTATTGGGAACAGCAACTCCAGTTCAGGTATGACAATATCCCATGGGCCAGGAAGCCAGATGGGGAATTGCTCCACATATATCAAGTCTCCTAGAAGGAGGAATCCTTATTGCTTGTCAGTCTCGCTGGAATACTCTCTTGCTCCCCATCTTAAAACCAGGCACAAAGGACTATCTACCTGTACAGGACTTAAGGGAGATAAACAAATGTATGGAAACTGCCCACCCAATGGTCCCAAATCTGTACACCATCCTAAGCCTCTTGGGCCCAGAGCACCATCATTGTACTGATCTAGATCTCAAAGATGCATTTTTCTGCCTCTCACTGGCTCCTGTTAGCCAGCCCATATTTTCTTTTGAATGGACTGATCCCAATGCCAGAGTCTTGGGACAACTCACTGGGACAAGATTGCCTCAGGGGTTGAAAAATTCCCCCACTCTGTTTGACGAGGCACTTAGCCAAGATCTTGCCACCTTCCAAGCTGAGTTCCCCGAGTGCACCCTACTCCGGTACATGGATGAGTTACTCTTAGCTACAAAAACCCAGGACACCTGTCAAGAGACCACCCAGTCATTGTTGAAGACCCAGAGGCTCTAGGTTACTGGATTTCCCCTAAAAAGGAGATAAATTTAACTCAATTGTTGGAAGTTGCCCAGAAAGTTTTTAATAATCGGGACACTTTAGAAGAGAAGCAGGATAAGAGAGTTACTAAAACAGTAATAGTGGCTCTTCAGGAAACCCAAGTTATTCCCCAGGGACCAAAGCCCTGATTAAGTAACCCCACAGTGGCCTTTGGGGTCCCTGGCCCAGGCCAAAAAGGCCCAACTTTGTCAACTGAAAGTTACTTACCTGGGTTATATTATCGAAAAAGGCAACAGGGCACTGGCACCTAGCAGAGTGCAAGTGGTACTGCAAATACCCATCCCTACCACAAAACACCAAGTTCAAGAATTCCTTGGGGTGGTCAGGTATTGCAGACTATATATCTTAGGATTTGCTGAGATAGCTAAGCCCTTGTATGCCTACACTGGAGGAACTCAGCCATTGACTTGGACTGAGACAGAACGACAAGCTTTTGACAAGTTCAAAAGTGCCCTAACTATGACCCCAGCCTTGGCCTTGCCAGACATATCTAAGCCCTTTCAGTTGTTTGTACATGAAAAACAAGGAGTCGCTAAGGGGGTGCTCACCCAGACATTGGGACCATGGTCCCAGCCAGTCACCTACCTTTCAAAAAGACTTGATCCCATAGCCTCTGGGTAGCCAGACTGTCTGAGTGCAGTTGCAGCTACAGCTGTGCTGGTCAAGGAGGCAGACAAATTAACCTTGAGACAGGAGTTAAATTTAGTAACACCCCACGTGGTGGAGTCACCACTCCACGGAGTGCCAGAAAACGGCTGTCAAATGATCACATAGTTCAGTATCAGGCTTTGCTTTTGGACCAGTCCCACATAAAATGTTTAAAGACTACAGCTTTAAATCCAGCCATACTGCTACCTGAAAGTGAGCTGGAGGAACGAGAACATGACTGCCAGCAGACAGTAAACGTCCATCATGCTGCTTGACCAGACCTTACTGATGTTCCCGTATGAAACCCAGAGTATGTACTGTATATGGATGGCAGCAGTTTCATGATCGACAGACTCCGATATGCCTGGGCAGCTGAAGTCACCCTAGAGTGGGTTGTCTGGTCCCAGGCTCTTCCCCATGAAACCTTAGCCCAAAAGGCAGAACTCATAGCTCTGACAAAGGGCTTAGACTGGGCAGAGGGAAAAACTGTTAATATCTACACTGATAGCTGGTATGCCTTTTCATGGCCCATGTACATGGAGCCATTTATAAAGAAAGAGGACTACCCACCTCAGAAGGAAAGATTATCAGAAATAAAGAGGAAATCCTAGCCCTACTAGAGGCTATATGGAAGCCTAAGAGAGTGCCATAATACACTGCAAAGGACATCAGAAGGGAGATTCACCAGAGGCAAGGGGAAACAAAGGCAGCTGACCTATAAGCCAGACAGGCAGCCTTGGGGCCATTAAAACCTTTAACTCTTCTTGTAACTCTGTCGGCCCCAACCCTCCCCTGTAGTCCTACATACTCACCTGAGGAAGAAAACTGTGCCAAAGAACAAGGGGACACTCAAGATTCCACAGGATGGTGAGTCCTACCAGATGCAAGGATTTTGGTCCCTGAGGCTCTAGGACAGGTGCTAGTTAAGGGCAGGCATCACACTTAGGACAGACAAAACTAATTGAGCTGTAGAGAGCAAGATACCACATTTCACATTTACATGAATGTGTTTTAAAAAACCACAATTCAGTGTGATGTATGTGCCAGGGTAAATCCATGAGGCAAAAAGTTTAAACAGGCAGGAATAAGCCTTAGGGGAACTAGCCCTGGGGAGCACTGGTAAATAGATTTCACTGAAGTAAAGCACCCAGTAAGTGGCTACAAATACCTTCCTGTGTTTGTGAACACATTCTCTGGATGGGCTGAGGCTTTCCCCACTAAATCTGAAACTGCTTTGGTAGTCACAAAGAAATTCCTACAAGATTTGGTCCCTCGGTTTGGGCTGCCGTTAACACTGGGATCAGACAATGGGCCAACCTTCACGGCTCAAATCTCTCAAATCCTGGCAAAAGCATTGGGTATATCTTGGAAACTACACTGTGCCTATCACCCCCAGAGTTTGGAACAATGAACAGGGTTTGAAAGAATGAACAGGACCATAAAGGAAACTCTGACAAAGTTTATCCTAGAGACTGGTGAGAATTGGGTCAGCTTGCTTCCTTTTGTCCTCCTCCATGTCCAATGAACCCCCATCACTAAGGTTTCTCTCCCTTTGAAATCATGTTTGAAAGCCCCCTCCCTTGCCGCCAAAACACGCAGATACCAAGCAAGGTGAAATCTATAACCATGCACTCCTTAAGTCCTTACAGACACTTCAGTCTGTCCAATCCCAGGTACATTGGCTCCTCAGAGACACTCAAACCCCATCAATGGACCTCTCAAACCAGCCAGGACATTTCTTCCAGCCTGAGGACTCGATCCTTGTTAAGAGATTCACCACCTCCGGTCTGACTCCTCATTGGAAAGGACCCTACACAGTTATACTGACCACTCCCACTGCACTTAAAGTGGACAAACTGATTGTCTGGATTCATCACACCCACATTAAGACTGCTTCACCAGAAGAGCAATGGAGAGTTGACCACTCATCACTGGATCCTTTAAAGCTAAGACTATTGCACTCTTCACATTCACCACCCTTATCTCCCTAAACTTTCCTGTAAACCCCTTAAAAAGAACCCCCTGGAGCCCACTCATTATCAATGGATTCTTACAGTGGGCTCCATGGGAAAATATGTTAATTCCCTAATAGAGTAGAAATTCACCCTTGTCAACTTAACCCTTGAGTGTACCCCGAGAAACCCTGTTGTCTTCACCTCAGACCTCTTGTGCCCTCTTGGGCCAATATCTAAAATTCAGAACAAGTTGTAAACAGCTTCTTCCTTTGAAAACTGTTAATTTTGCCTACTTCACAATGAATAAGGCCTAGGAACATATATAATTAACCAGTTTCTAACTGTAATAAAGAGAGTCAGACTTTATTTGTTCCTAGCACTAAAAGTTATTACTATGATATGTTACTAAAACTGCAATTATAAGGTATGTGAGTAGTAAAATATATTTTAATAAAAAATTACAAGAAAATATAGAAATGTACATTTTGCCTAGAGATAAAAAGATTGTTCTAAATTAAATAGAATATAGCAAAATGTTTAAGTAAATTATAAGAATCTGTGTGTAAACATTGACCAAATAAAAGAGCATTATATAGTTATTCTGTAAATTTAGAATTAATGTAAAAAGCAAAACTAGGTTTGCCTAAGAAGCTAATCTACTCTTTAAAGAGTTATACGACCTTGTGAAAATCTCACCTCATTGTCAAACTGATTAAAATTAAATTTATTAGTTTTTATTAAAGTCAGCATTAACATGAACATCAAATGAATGCAAAGGTAAAATTTTTGGTTCTCTCTCTTAGAAGGGATCACAGAAAATAATTAAGAACTAACAAAGGTTTCCCTTGTTAACATTTTTGAGCCATTATTTTTACAAAACAAATAACTTATGGTGATCTAAAAAATTGTATTTTCCAATCAAATGTTTTAAACTGTAACATATTCCACAGACTTCCCAAAATGAAATATCAGTTTCAAACATGTTTTCATTGATACCTAGAATTTGGATGCTACAGAGGACTAGTGACACATTCAAAAATAAAATAAACAAAACTATTTTACATGTTTTGGTACTTGAGAATGCCAAGACAATATCTCATATTCTTCAGATTATTATGTTACATATTTTAGTGGATAATATTAACATATGTTCTAAAATATTATAGGATGTCTCAGGTTCTAATGTTTTAATATGGGCTATTAATCACAATTAAGATTGTTATGATGGGTCTTGTAAACAACACAAGTAGCCACATTTCTTTGTCAATTATGTTTCTGTTGCTTTCCACTATAAACATTTACTCTTTTAGTTAATTGTTGTCTTGTTTTCATTGTCTTTTAAAAATGGTTTATAATTAACTGTAGGCCTTCATCAGTTTTTCTCAAATTCAAGTTTCTGATAAAAAGAAAATATACAGATGTCATCAAAATTAATAACCAAAATCTTTATCAGGATTAAGCAGAAAAAGATTTAATTAAATTGATTGACTAATAGAAAAATAAAGCAATTTATTGACCTTTTGCTGGAACTTTGCTAATCCTCATTTTGTTTGTGAAAGTCAAAAAATCTTTCTGAAATGTTTTTAACAACTAAGCAAGACATACACTTGTGAATGAAATTTAGAACATGTTTGTTTAATTCTGCCTTATGTCTTTAAAATTTAGAAACTAGTATGAGTATTTTTGAATTACAACAAAATCATTGTTTGCAACAGTGTCCCAAAGATGCATTTTTCTTGCAACAAAACACAATTGAAAAAAACTGTTGGTTATATCAGAGCTTTGACTGAGACAATGTGGGTTTTTTTTAAGTAATCAAGCTTGACTTCCAGAGCCAGTAAAAGCCTCTTGAGAAAACTGGCCTCATACCTTGTCTAACAGGTCTATGTAATGGTGTCTTGACCTAGATAAGTAAAGCATGCCACTTTATAACAGATCTAGAAACTCCATGCTCCTGGAACCTCAAGCAAAAATATATTTACCGAAATAACAGCCATTTGAGGGTAAAAATCCATGACTGGCCTGGGCTTTAGGAGGTCCTATTGTTTATTCTGTGTGGAAAACATTTTCATCAAAGGCAATCAAAAATGCCTGTGAAGATGTAATCATACTTACTGGACTTTATGCACATAAGCCAAGTATAAGACTAAATATTTTATAAACAGATCAGTCCTATAATGAGTTGTTTTTACAAAAATAAAAATTAGAAAGGGAGAAATTATGTTTTAAAACATCATACATTTGTCATTAACTTCTAGTTTCAATAGTTACTTTGGAGGTTTTGCCTACATTCTAAAATAATCATCCTTATTGCTGTGAGCCAACTGGCAATATCCAGCTATGGCTTAGAGACAATAGGGGATAGTAATGTATAAATCTGGATTAATATTCTATTTCTTAGCAATTATGCTGCAAATTCTCCTAGGTAATGGGAATAAATAAGGTAATTGTAATCTGGTGGTTCTTTCTGGGTAAAGTATGACTATTTGAGTTGACTGAAGCTAAGCTTTATGCACCCAAATTTTAGCCAGCCTAATTATAGTCAACAGCTAGGGTATGTCAGTAGACTATGATTTTTTTTTTTTTTTTAGCTGTCTTTGCCCCCCTTGTCTTGTTTTAACACATGTCCTCTGCTAACCCAATTTTTTTAAGTCACCTACAGGCTATCAAGCTCCAAATGGTAAAGCAGATGAAACCAGGCATGAATTTGTCTTCTTTTTATGAATTCTTAGAGCAATCCCTAGAGGAACTCTTTCTGTTGTTCTCTGCACAACACCCTTCTCCAGAAGGAAGTAACCACAAAGACAAATGCCCAATGTTAATAACAGCATTTAAGATCTCTACAACTGAGAAAGGAATTAAAGAAAATGTTTTTAGCTTGCCTTAGGTAGATAGCAAAGGGTTTTAAAAAAGCCTTTATCCATAGGTCAGTGCCTTATTACCACAGAACATAAAATGCAACCTGGGGAAAAATACACATTGTAGATACTGAAAAAAGAAGTAGCACAACGTTTTCTGCTTGGAGACATGCCATGGCTGAAGAAATAGAAAAAAAAAATTACCCCATTTGTTTTAAAAAATGCAGAACACAACTGAAAAACAGTCTATTCACTCAGGTAAATAAACAAGGGTGATATACAAATGCCTTTGTTTTTTATATAGTCAGTAGGCTCTTAGAAAAATGTTTTTCTCTTAAGAGCATGGGCACAGTAGTTACTAGTGGTCACACTAGTATTCATTTATTTAACAATAAATCTGGCCTCTCAAATCATTTATTCAGCCCCAGATAGGCCCCAGGCCACAACCCTGAATCATACTGAGTTGCACATTCTCCAATGGCAGCCCAAGGGAATAAGCACATTTCTCTTCTCTCCCAGTTCATAAAACCCTCCAATCCTATACTCATAGATGAGCCATGTTTGAGCTTCTTCTTCTGCTTCAGAAATCTTTTTGTTTGTTTGTTTGTTTTTGCTTTTTTTCCTTTCTTTTGCTGATTAAACTTTAGTTCTAACCTCACCTTTGTGTTTGTGTTCCTTAAATTTCTTAAAGGTAATACAAAAACTTTGGCTGTTATCTTATACACAAAAAGACTGCTACATTTTCATTTGTTGCTAAGACTACAACAGTTTTCAGAGTCTCAGTGAAGTGGGGGGCTGGCTCAGACCTGCAAAAGTCCAAATCACCTTCATATCCCAAAAGATCACTTTTCTAGAAAGAAGACAATCATACCATATTCAGGTATTGACACATATCAGGGGCTTGTGGTCTTGCAAAAAACCCAGAGCCAGGCCCAGATTTCCTGTGTTCAGGACCTTCTTGAAACCACTTTTAGATTGTCTTTTGATGGAGAAGTAGCTTTAAGATGTAAGACAATTTTATCCTTTTTAGTTTTCATTCTGGATTTGAGAATATGTGCAGAAATAAAGCTATATAAGGGTAAGGATACAATCTGGTGAGGTGTGGAGAAGACCCTGCAACCTTCACGTGCAGGAGAAATGCAGAAATATGTCAAAGAAATGTTTACAACTCTATTGCCACTTTCTGTTCACTGAAAAACCTGTCCACACAAAGGCCCATTCCTTGCAAAAATGAACATGAAGCTGTGGTGTAATTATAGTTCACAAAGCATAGCTTTTTCAGCCAGCTCCTCAATTAAGACCTCATACCTGGAGTTACACAAAAGCAGGATAGGCTTTTTGGGGATTAGTCTTTACTTGGTCCTCTTTTTCCCTGTTTTTTTTTTTTTTTTTTTCTTTTCTAAATCTTATGAGCCTAGGGTTTTCTTGGACTGGCTCTACATATTTTATAGCACATTTTCCCCATTTCATCAGATATGATGTTTATGAGGATCCATGTCATAAGTGTTTTTTTCCTGAACACTTAAATTACTTAATAACTTGTTAGCTTTGACAATTTTGAAACCATGGCTTCCTGTAGCTTCTGCCAAGCAGAAACTACTTGGTCTACTTGTTTCATCAGATGTCTGCATGATTACCATAAGACAAGAGGCAGCTATTGATGGCAGGCCTTTACCTACTAATAAAGGCTGTATTTAATTATATCTGCATGTCCTTTCTCTTTTTGGCTGTTCTCTCAGTGCTGTGTTCTTGGGTGGGACAGCCTCTCAGCACTGAACTACTTTGCTGCCGAAGATTTTACAAAGCAAAAGGGACTGCGGGTTGACTGAGTTTAAACCACTCTCTGATTATCATCCCAGTA